>NC_053130.1:5383175-5683175 GCF_010015445.1 Perca fluviatilis
CAATTAGTCAGTTAGTCCAGTGGCCAGGGCCTCCCTCCTCTCAGACAAATCGGAGGGGTCACAAAATGATTAAGGAAAGAAAGAACGATTTATCGTAACAAAATTCTGTTTATTCGTTGTCTTTTTCTTTTCAAATACTGAATACTTTTACCTCTTCAGCCTGTACAAATCCCTGAAATTAAACAACCTAAAAAGGACTCACTCATCTCAAAAGCTTGTGATGAGGGGTCACATGTAGACAGGTCTTCATTTTTAAGTGGTCACTGCTCACGAGTCAAATAGGTTGGAAACTGAAGGGCAATGAAGCCTGACGTTAAAAGAAAATGAAACCACAACTTTTTTAAGAAAAAATGCCAAATGTTTGCTGGTCCCAACTTCTCAAATGTGAGGATTTCCTGTTTTATATGATTGTAAATTGAATACCTTTGGGTTTTGAACTGTTGGTCGGACCAAACAGGCATTTTGAAGATTTCAACTTGGGATTTGGGAAATTGTGAGATGCATTAAATTTTTTGGGACATTTAATGTGCTAAATACTTAATCAAGTAATAGAAAAAATAACCAACAGATTAAAAATGGAGTCTGCGATTCTGGAGAAAGATTGTTGATATTTGAAGTCAATACCCACAAAAAAGAATACACCCCTTCCCGTTAGTGCTCCTTTTCTACCGTCCCTCTCGCTCCGTTTCTCTTTATACATCCCTGACCTTTCCCCTGTCGTGTGCGTGAGCACGAACACGGCTGTTGCTGTTTGGTTGGAATAGTGTTGTGTGACTCGGCCTGAGCCACTTTGTTTGTTTCCCCATTTACAGAGCCAGGGGTAGCAAAGGATTTATTTTCAGCACACACACAGAATGGGCAGCTGGTGGACCGTGAGGGGATAGTCACTTAAATTGACAAAAGGTGTACTGGATTAGAATCGCAGACTCCATCTTTAATTAATAACAAAAACAATTGTAACCCAACTCCCAATAACTGCCCTTTGATGACAGACTCAGGCTGAAATGGTGTCTGATCTCTGCCGCTTGCAAAGAGAGATATATATGCAAAGCCATCGATCAACATTTGAGAGGCATTTGGACATGAAATAAGGAGTGTCTGCCTTAACTATAAGAATGACACCATAAATCGGTCTGCTCCCACTCCTGGAAACTACAGCTCAGACTGTCAATAGATGTCACCTGCCTGTGATGTGAACCATGATCCCGTGCTGCACATGCTTCAGCACTGATGGCCTGTGGGTGTCCCATCCTTCCTGAGACTGGCTGGCTTATTATGGGCCAGAGACATATATAGTGTGAAGTGGTGGGTTTCTCCTTTCAAATTCCTCCTCTTTCTGCTATAGAGAATTGCAAGAGGAGAGAATAGGCTTTACGAAACAGGCTGTCTTCTCAGCCGGTATTTTCTTTAGAAGCAAATTTGTCATGAAGTCGGTACCCAGGCAAAGATTTTGTTTATCTGTGTCTCACCACCCATATTATGATCTCACACTGCAATAGGAGAATCACTGGTTTATGGCAAATCAGGAATGAGAAAGAAAAGGCTCCTCTCTATCAAAAGGGGTCAAAAAAATGTTGTTCTTTGAAGATGTGGAGGTAAAGCGTGTCTGTTTGATTTCACACAGCAGTCCCCACCTGCAGTGTGATAATAAAAATGTGAACAGCTACATGATTGCGCCACATTCACAGATCAGGCTCTCAAACACCCACAGCAGACCCAACTGTGTGACCACAGAGTACCTGAGTGGCTGTGAAGAAGGGAATAACATCGCCATCTAGAGGCTCTTTACAGCATCGCTCACACACACACACACACACACACACACACACACACACACACACACACACACACACACACACACACACACACACACACACACACACACACACACACACACACACACACACACACACACACACACACACACACACACACACACAAGATGTGGACAGAAAAATGGCCATCATGCTCTCTCGCATGTTACTCACAGAGCAACTCACTCACTCTTTTCAACAAGTGGATTCAAACAAAAGGAAGCTGTCCGCAACCACAGCGAAATACGCCAGCAACAGAGCACTCCCTCTACATCTGAAGCGTTTATCCACTGCTTGATGAGACTCAGAACTATAGCTCCCCATGCAAGGTCACTTCCAGCCAGCATGCAATATTGCTGGGGCGAGAACAAGCACAGAGAAAGACAGATAGCGGAGAAGATGAGGGAGGATAAATACGTGACACACAGATAACCTTCGGTGAGTGCATGCACAGCTTGGAACTTAACCGTATCTCACTTGAGATGGGAGACCAATAAAACAATGCAAAACATAAATACAAAAAGGGATGGAGTGAAATGCTCCACAGAAGAGATTATTTTTAATTCTTACCCATGATGGGAGCCAGGCGGAAAATGTCAGATAGACGGCTGTTCATGGGTTCATATGGAGAATCCTCCAAGAAATCATTACCTGTGAGGAAGATAAGCAGATGTTATAGATAGATATATAGATACAGTATATAGATAGATAGATAGATAGATAGATAGATAGATAGATAGATAGATAGATAGATAGATAGATAGATAGATAGATAGATAGATGTTTTGAACCCCCTCCTGTTTTGTTTATCATCTTTCACCCCTCACATCGGCCTGCATGTGACATGGGTTATTTGGGTCAGTCGATATCCACGCTGACACACAGCCACACGCTTGATTAGGCAGGTTGGTCAGCTGTGTTGCGCAACTGGAAGTCGACTTACAGACGATGGGGGCTGGATGCGGTTTAGGGACTAAAAGACCAGACCCCCTGCCATGATCAACACTTCAAGATGGCGCTGCCAGCGCTGAGGGGCTTCACGCTCCATTACCTTTAAGGAAAGTGATTTAGGAGGTCAAAATCTCGGCTCCGCAGGACCGTGGCCGTGAACCGAGTCAGGGGCCAAATTTGAATGAAAGTTGAGGGATTGCCCATGATCGAATTGGACTGCTAATAGATAAATAGCTGTGTGCTACTTTTGGAGTTTTTCTGATTTTGTGGTAGCAGGGGCGGGAGGGACAGTGAGGACTGATGGTGCCCACTCCATATAACAGTGGGAGGAGCTGGGGCAACTAATCCCTTTTCAGAACAGATTAAAAAAACCTATGGGGAATGTCCATTTCACATTAACTATAGCTGCAGGGTGTTCTCTAAATGTAGCAGTCCACCCAAACAAAGACCCCCGAGGGACTCCATGGAGGTTTGATGGCAAACCCAGAAAAAAAAGCAGTTACATTGTGCTATTGTTTCATTCTCTGATAGATTTTTTTTTTATACAAAAGCAACACATCAAAGTGTATACTCAATATGATACAATTCTTAATCAGTACAGTATCTGCTTAAGGAGGGAGGGGGTATCTTGGGGTGGCTTTTTGACAAGGAAAAGTTCAATCAAAAGCACTAAACCAACCTTGTAACGTCTGATAGATCCCCCAGTAAATGCGCAGGCAGTTCTTCTCCTTCTTCATGCCCCTTTTACACCGGCAGTTGTACAGCGGGCTCTGTTTGAGCGCGTCCATGGCGCTCCGGCACTCGTCCTTGGCCTCCAGGCCGGCCACCATGCTGAAGTTGCTCTCCTTGCCGCCGGCCACGCACTGCCTCATCGTGCGGTACTTGGTGCTGCACGCCTGCTCCTTCATGCACTGATCACTGGCCCGCACACAGTCCAGCCGGGTGGCCCCAGCACGCACGTTCTCCTCGGCGTACGACAGCACATCTGGGAAATACAAGTGGCATTTATAAAAGCAAAGCATAATAAGGACCCTTTCGCTCATTTGTTCATAGTAAATATTCAAGGCTTAAACACTTTGCAAGTTGCCTTTCGGGACAAAACAATTAGCCTACAGATAGGCAGCCTGTCAGTCATTTTTACGAGCTTTTATAGGCTGTCCAACATATATAGCCTACAATGCATGTAACAACTGATTGGAAGCAGTTTCATACTCCTACTTGACAACTTCGTGATCCACGCAGATACTTTACTTATAGTTTCATCTCGCCGATGAAAATTTGCTTTCACATTCATTATTGTTTGATGATGAGGCAGCTTTATTTGGAGCGGTTTACAGTAGCCTCCACACGTTACCGAGACTCTGAGCAGCCGCTGCCACTGTCAGGCTCCCCCTTTACAATTAAGCCACTAAACATCATATGCACCAACGGGATGAATTAGTATCAAACGGACAGCTGTTGGTGGTAATAGGCTACATAAAGTGGAACTTACCTAAAAGAGGCAGAAGGACATACAACACTGAGAGGATCATTGTCTTCCTCTCCATCTGAAACATAAACCCTTATTGGAACGAAATTTGCGAACTAAAGGCGACTTAACAGTAGTTTAATTCCCAGGGTACTTCCACTGTACTGAAATCCATTGAAAAGACGTAGTCGGTGTGCGCTCCGCTGTACAAAACCAGATCCAGCTCGCCTCGTGTGAGAAATAATTTCCCCTCCAAATAAAAGAGTGTCCAGTCCCGCTTCGGTACAGTTTATCGGGCTCTAAGTAGTCTATACAAAAGAAGCGATTATTTTTCTTTCTTTCTTTTCCTCCCGTGCGGGTGGTCTTCTCACCGCCGGGAGACAAAGACAAGGGATCAGTAATCAGAGCAGCGGTGGAAGCCAAACAGGCGAGTGTCCTCCAACTCCAGCCAGTGGGATGCTTGCGTCTGTGCGTCTGAGCGCACACAGCCAACTGGAGCCCCACTGCTGTCTAGCGCATTCAGCAGGAGAGTGCCAGCTACCCCCTTCGCACTAAAAGTACAGTCATCATCTTATAATCGGCTATATTTACAAAGACGGACCTCCCTATCACCGCGAATTTAGGCTACTCATTTATTATGGCAATATCACAATCGCAGCACAGAGAATACGTAATTCGCTTTAAACTCACTTAACTCACTAATGAGCCCCGGAGACACAAGTCTGGATGCATAATAGCACAGTGATGATCATTTTTCAAAGGTTATCGTTCGTCACTGCTTAAGGTGCACATCACAACAAATCTCTTTGGGGTTATCATAGTAGGTTATAGCCTGTTTTAATGTTGTTTACTTTGAATACACTTTCCAGCTCAGATACTCACAGAAGTTGAAACAACTATAGGCTAAAACTAAAACTAACAATCCCTTTTCCAGTCCATTAAAAATGCACATATCGCCGCGCGATATAGCCTAACCACGAGGGCATGTGGTTGCATTTAAGATGTTGTGAAATTAAAAACCAGCACTATCAACTCTTGATGCGTGTGGGCTGGATTTACATTTCAGTGTAGGATCACTGTGCTGACAGAGAGAGGGCAAAGAGCACGACTCAAGTGAATAATAGCAGCATGTGGAGTTGCTTAGCCTACAGTATATGGCGATTTGTAATATTCTGTGTGACTGTATCCCCTTTTAAAGAGTGCCACTTGAGTGACAACATGAATGGACATATTCCACAAAAGCCTCGTGATATTTCAAGCTCCTCCCTGCTTGCTGTAATCCCATTTGCAAAATGTAGCCTATTACTACCTAGGCCTATATTACGCAACATTGGCTGCCATGTGTGACGAAAGTAGGCAGCCTATTTGATGAGGTCACTTCGGAGGTTGTAGTAGGCTATGATGAAATATATAGCCTCTGTATAACGCTTGTCAGCTAAAGCAGCCTGACCGTGCTGCGCTGAGGTCCACACACAGAGTGGACACTGTGTGACTGACTGCCGCCATCTGTTGGTGGTTTTAAAGTAAAGGTCAATGTTGAAAGTAATGATATGAGGCCATTTATGTTTCTTTCAAACTATACAATACTACATGTTTCACACTCGATATTTTCATAAAATAAATAAGAGCAATCACATTTTTAAACGCTTCTGATCAATATAGCTATGGCCTACTGGACTAGACATTTAACAAACAGAGTATGATTATAATAACAGGGATGATGCATCATGACTTGTAACTCTTCCTATAGCCCATTGATTGCCTATATGGTCTATTCAGAGGCTAATCCACTTGGCTAAATACATGGGACCAAACTATGTCAATGAGCCCCTCTCTTTTTGAAGACTGGGCTGAATCAATCAAGGATGCTGGCGTCCCCCCCACACCCACACACAGACAGGGGGGGAGAGAGAGAGAGAGAGAGAGAGAGAAGCAGCAGCAGCTGCATTCAGAGATGGGATGAAATAGTTTATTTTAACATCCGTTAATAATCTGTTATTGGAAAGGAAGATGTGATTAGGTTGGCCCTGCAAGTCACTTTTCAAAATGACTTTCAATATCCAGTTAGTTTTCTTTTCTTCTTTTTTTTAAAGCAAACATGACAGGAACAGAGACGGAAAATGGGCACAAATGAACGACAGGCTCAGGCTACTATCTGGGATAATTGTCTGCTTACAAATTGATGACTTTGCTGTTCTTAAGTCTCCAGGGGGAGCCTTGCCAGTCAGGGGGAAGGCTCAGTCTGGTGATTTATGAAAAGCCTCAATCAATATGTGATATTCATTTTGCAAATGAATCTCAGAATGATGTGGTCCTTAGGTCATTTAACGTTTCACACAGTAATGTGTCTCATGGCACCGGATCAGAAGCTTTTTGTCCCAGTGGGGAAACGAGGAAATTGGTCAAAGTAAGGAATTGTGTGACAAATGTAGGCAGCGAGTCTCAATGGATTAACGTGACTGTTAAGAAAGCTGACTGCGCCGAATCTGCCTGTAACGATACAGCGTGTTCAACAGGCTTCTAAACCGTCTCTGGTGTAAATTTGCAACAGCAGATACAGGACAGGAATGGTGTCACCTGAAAGGCAAACGTCAATATAATAACCTACGTTACATGAAATAAGAAGAGTAGGGGCGGACAATGCCTTCGCCATCCTAGAAAAAAAACTTGGCTAACGGCAGCGCCAGCTAGCTAACTTTTTTGTTGTGTCACTGCTGCTAGCCACATTCGGGACATAGCTAGCTAGCGTTAGCTGCCTGCGTTCAGAAGTTCAAAAGCAGTTACTTTTTTGGCAGCAAATGTTTTACCTGTTAACGTTTCGACTCCGTCAAAGCAGTCATTACACAAAATAAATGACTGTGGTTCATCGTTTATAATATCAGCAATGTGTAAAAACAAAAAACGTTTAGAACCATCTTTGGTAAAAGAACAAACCAGCCGGTATCAGCCGTGGGGCGCTCGGGGCGGGGTGTTATTCTTGAAAGCTGCGTCATAGACATTGCGTTAACCAAATTAGGTACAGGGGACTAACTAGGTGTTAGATAGCTATCTAGTTAACTTTATATACAGTAGTATCTATGCCTTTGATTCTATAGCTAGCTAGGTGGCCAGTTATTAACTGAAAATGAGTTTAGACACACTCTTTCAACAAATCCTTCTAACTGAACAACAGTTAACTGAACAGACACAAAAATTCAAAGAAGGTATGTTTGCTGCCAATTGACGTTTTAGCCAGCAAAATAAGCTATAGCTTAGAGCTAACCTTAATTTTACGGTATATGGAGCTAACATAGGAAGACTAGCTACAATGCTACCTAGCATGGTTAGCAATATAAACAATTAGCCCAGTGGTTCTCAATTTTTTTCAGTAATGTACCCCTTTTGAATTGTTTCTTTAATAATTTTTTGTAGAAAAAAGTCTATATAAAGTACAGCGCTGTCAGCGATAGATTTACTAAACAACAGCCTTGTACCTGAAAAAAACATGCTGATGAGAAAAGGAGACAATAACTGTAAAAAAAGACAAAAACCTTGGGAAACGATGGTAGAAATAAGTAGGAAGTAAGGCAAGAATAGGTCAAAAATAGTATCAATGACATAACTTCGAAAAAAGCAGGAACTTGTAAAAAGTAGGACAGTTGAAGGAAGGCATGAATAGGTCCAAAGAAGATGACACAAATGTCACATTTTTGGTAGGAAAAAGAAAGTCTACATGAAGAGGAAAGATGTTCTGGACAACAGCCTTGTAACCAGACTTGAAAATGAACTTTTTTGTCTACCAACCAAATGGCTAGTGAATGTTCAAATATTACCAGCCACTCAATAGATTACCATTGGGGTTTTTGGCTGGTGAGTGATGCAAATCTACCAGCAACTTGCATATTTCACCAGCATTTGGCTGGTAAATGGTGCTAATTTCGAACCCTGCTTGTAACCATTAAACATTTTGTTAAATATCTCACGTACCCCCTGCAGTCCTGCAAAGTACCTCTAGAGGTACACGTAGGCTACCCCCATTTGAGAAACACTGAATTAGCCTAAGGGAACCTACGTCTTTATCCACACAAATTTCAGTTTACATTACCTTTGGTGTATTTTAAAGCCCAAATGATTTTTTTTGATCTTTATTTCAGTCAAAGTAGCCATCATCAGATACAATGAGAAGATCAAGAGTGCCACTGAGAAGAATGAAAAGGCCAATGAGGAACTTGATACAAAGGTGAGGCTACCTTACAGTTTTTTTTTGTTTTGTTTCTCTTCTTTCTTGCTAATGTGTGAATTATGAGACACTTTGTGACTAGATGAGCAACCATGATACAGTACATTCTGCCTACACAGATGTCTTTGAAAGATTTGGCCAGGCTGTTTGATCTTACTATCTTAGTTATTGGTTGTCTCCGTTGTCTCACACAAAAAAAACTATGCCCTACAATACGCTTTAATAGACGATAGAGGTTTTTAACAGGTTATACTTTGATGGTTTCAGGTTTTACTAAATATGTACCACTTTCACTAATTTCACAATATTTCAGATTCAGAGTAAGCTGCAGTGTAAGTGGTGAATGTGACTGTTGCCTGTCTGAGGGTGCTGGTGATTTATGATAGAACAGCCTGATATTTGCACAGCCTTATACTCATTTACATGGTGGCATATCGTCATTTAGTTTGACCCTGGACTGTGCCTCTAGATACAGTAAGTGTTCATCTGGGGTTCTTGCACAAGGAACAGCAACATCATGTTAACTGTTCATCCAGTAGCCTTTTTATAAAACGGGGATCATTTGTTATAGTTTTTTAACATAGTGTAAATGTTTAAACTTTATTTTATTGTAATATTGAAAGAAAAATAGAGATAAAAACTAACAGTAATCATTGCTTACCTTGAGGCGCGTACAGTATTAGTGACACATGAGGTAAAGAAGTGCATATTGGCATATTGATGAGCTGATCTGCTCTATGATTTAGTAGACTTTATCTCTCCCCTTCGTTTCATCAACAGTGCAAATTGCAAGTGCCACTGCAAAATCAATGGCTAATTTTCACCGGATAACATTAGTGGAACCTTTCAGCATGTGTGAGATATGATGACAAAGGCAGCTGACGTCTCAGAAATATTGCTAACTTCTTCCTGTGCTTGTAAAAGTGGACATCCGATCAAAAGAGCAAATCACTTGGTCTCTTTTTTTTTTTTTAGAAAGGTTGCTGAATACAATGCCATGTCTGAGTATTTCATGTGCCTGAGAACACAGGACACAGACACCTTTTCTGACCCCCTAGAGTAAAATATAGAAACAGTTTACATCATACAGATATGCAGGGTGTGTTTACAGCACAGTGTGTTTACAGCTCTCGTGGTGTAACGTCTTACAGTTTATGAGAGCTGTCTTAAGATAATTACAGTGTTTAGAAAACTTGGAAGCTGATTTTGCTCGCTGAAAACATACTGCGCTCCTCTACTACCATAAAAGAAACAATAAACTCACCTCCTTGAGAGCTTAAGTAACAGACTGAAAACTGCACTGAAAGTCAAGCCTGAGGCTTCTTTGAAAACATCTTCCATGAGAGACCACGGAGAAAACAAAATATATATATATATATATATATATATATATATATATATATATATATATATATATACAGTGCCTTGCGAAAGTATTCGGCCCCTTGAACTTTTCGACCTTTTGCCACATTTCAGGCTTCAAACATAAAGATATAAAACTGTAATTTTTTGTGACGAATCAACAACAAGTGGGACACAATAATGAAGTGGAACGAAATTTATTGGATATTTCAAACTTTTTTAACAAATAAAAAACTGAAAAATTGGGCATGCAAAATTATTCAGCCCCTTTACTTTCAGTGCAGCAAACTCTCTCCAGAAGTTCAGTGAGGATCTCTGAATGATCCAATGTTGACCTAAATGACTAATGATGATAAATAGAATCCAGCTGTGTGTAATCAAGTCCCCCTTATAAATGCACCTGCTCTGTGATAGTCTCAGAGGTCCGTAAAGCGCAGAGAGCATCATGAAGAACAAGGAACACACCAGGCAGGTCCGAGATACTGTTGTGGAGAAGTTTAAAGCCGGATTGGATACAAAAGATTTCCCAAGCTTTAAACATCCCAAGGAGCACTGTGCAAGCGATAATATTGAAATGGAAGTATCAGACCACTACAAATCTCACGAAGAACCACCCGGCCGTCCCTCTAAACTTTCAGCTCATACAATGAGAAGACTGATCAGAGATGCAGCCAAGAGGCCCATGATCACTCTGGATGAACTGCAGAGATCTACAGCTGAGGTGGGAGACTCTGTCCATAGGACAACAATCAGTCGTATACTGCACAAATCTGGCCTTTATGGAAGAGTGGCAAGAAGAAAGCCATTTCTTAAAGATATCCATAAAAGTGTTGTTGTTTTTAAAGTTTGCCAAAAGCCACCTGGGAGACACACCAAACATGTGGAAGAAGGTGCTGTGGTCAGATGAAACCAAAATCGAACTTTTGGCAACAATGCAAAACGTTATGTTTGGCGTAAAGCAACACAGCTCATCACCATGAACACACCATCCCCACTGTCAAACATGGTGGTGGCAGCATCATGGTTTGGGCCTGCTTTTCTTCAGCAGGGACAGGGAAGATGGTTAAAATTGATGGGAAGATGGATGGAGCCAAATACAGGACCATTCTGGAAGAAAACCTGATGGAGTCTGCAAAAGACCTGAGACTGGGACGGAGATTTGTCTTCCAACAAGACAATGATCCAAAACATAAAGCAAAATCTACAATGGAATGGTTCACAAATAAACATATCCAGGTGTTAGAATGGCCAAGTCAAAGTCCAGACCTGAATCCAATCGAGAATCTGTGGAAAGAACTGAAAACTGCTGTTCACAAACGCTCTCCATCCAACCTCACTGAGCTCGAGCTGTTTTGCAAGGAGGAATGGGCAAAAATGTCAGTCTCTCGATGTGCAAAACTGATAGAGACATACCCCAAGCGACTTACAGCTGTAATCGCAGCAAAAGGTGGCGCTACAAAGTATTAACTTAAGGGGGCTAAATAATTTTGCACGCCCAATATTTCAGTTTTTTATTTGTTTAAAAGGTTTGAAATATCCAATAAATTTCGTTCCACTTCATGATTGTGTCCCACTTGTTGTTGATTCTTCACAAAAAATAACAGTTTTATATCTTTGTTTGAGGCCTGAAATGTGGCAAAAGGTCGAAAAGTTCAAGGGGGCCGAATACTTTCGCAAGGCACTGTATATATATAAACATGGAAAAAGAAACCTAAACACCCTGTATTTTAAAAGGAGTCAAAGAAACTCATAATTTTGAATTCACCATTCCCCAGGAAGGGTCACTAACAACTTACACCTTATACAGTGTGCAGCACAAGGACTGTGCCAGCTGCCCATCTTAGAACTTTCATTTCATTTCTCTTTCTGTGGGATCACTAACATATCTCTCACACATGAAGTATCGGTGATGTATGTCCCTCTCAGTACATCTGTCAGTTTGTGTGTCCTAACTGCCCACTTGTCTATTTGTGCTCCAGGCCCAGCAGTTGTCTGCAATGAGGCTGCAGCATGACCTGATGAAGAAATGTGAAGACCAGATGTTGAAGCAAATTGAGAAGCTGCTCAGCCATCAGAGCCAACTCAGGGAACGTCTCGTGGGTTCAAGCCTGAATCAATATTTACATCTTATACCATATTGGTTATGTGTAATATGAATACCTAGTCCGCTTTTATAGTGTAAAACTAGATGCGTACAAATTGACTTTGTTTCAGAAGATTCAGAAAGGCTGCAACTAACAAAGATCTTTGTTATAACCAGACCCAAATGGAATCTGTGGATTTTTTATTTTTTACAGTTTTCAGTGGTGATCCAGAATGAAAATTTCTGGAATTTAGCGGGGTGAAGATGTGTTAACATTCTGAGTTTTATTTTAATTTTTTTAATTTGTGTAATTTAGTCTATAAAATGTCAAAATAGTGAGTAAGTGTAAAATCATGAAAGTGCAAAATATTGCACAAAAGTCATGACTTTGAGAAAAAGATTTCATCAAAATTATATCGTTAACATCACTAAAGGTAGCAGTAGTAGGGGTAGCTGTAGCATCACAAGCAGCTGAGTGTTATTGTTGGAAGCATTTCACAAGATCCGTCTTTTCATACCAGGCCAAGATAAAGTGGGAGTCTAAAGAGGAAAAGGAATACTTCCTTCAAGAGATCTCAAGGTTCAACAGTGACTTCAGTCTTCGAGGAACCAGAGACGTAGTGTTCGAGAGCCAAACACACACTGAGCTCCTGGACCTGGAGAGGGAGGTGGAGGCATTATACAAAGGTCATAAAAGACTGCCAATTGTACTGTTGTCACGGTAGACAGATGTTTATATAATGCAGATGTGGCCCTGACTGCCCATTTCAAAACTATTAGATATTCCTTGGTTTATCATATGGTATAAGTAGATGAGTTATAATGATGGCCAACGTCCCTGACAGTGAAGAAGTAGTCAATGTAATTTCAGGAAGAATGTTGTTTAAATTTATTAATTTAGATGGTGGTTGGAGAATGATAGTAAAACTGATTTCAAAAATTAGATTAAGTAATGAATGGAGTGAACATAGTAGTGTAATGGTTGTATTGTGTATTGATGCAAGGATGTTTTATGGATTACAGAATAAGAGAAGCTGGAAGGTTTTGGAAAGAGAACAGTTTATCATGATGCAAAAAATATATTATATAATATTCAAAATTAAAATCTCCAGCTCTTCAAAGACTCAAATAAGGCTGAAACAAATGATTAATATACACTTAAGTCTCCTATAAAGTCAAATAGTAAATACTGAGTTGATCATGAGATTTGGGATTGGAGTGTGTGTGTGTGTGTGTGTGTGTGTGTGTGTGTGTGTGTGTGTGTGTGTGTGTGTGTGTGTGTGTGTGTGTGTGTGTGTGTGTGTGTGTGTGTGTGTATTTCTCTGTCATGATGTGTACAGACATATACAAAGAGGAAATATGATTGAGCACGCTGACTGAACTCAGGCACATCTTAAAAAAATAGTTTATTAAACTGATTAGAGTTAAATTTTCTAGATAAATGTCAGTTTACTCCAGGACTTGGTTTGCTTTGTGTCAGCCTACACAGTTACAAATACGAAACTCCCGAGGTGTTAAGTCCATCCTTTCATGATGATATTTAAATCCTGTGCAGTTCACACTCAAACATGAGAGCAGCACTAATGAGAGTCTAGTTGTGAATGGTAAGTGTGACGCTTATCAGTTACATTTTGTAAGCACAAACGGACATTTGGAAACAGAAAAATGGGTTCAAACATAAAATTTTTCATTATTTTCCACCTTGACAAATAAAAAAATTGGATCTTTAACCTGTTTTTCGAATTTTCTGTTTTTTATTCAGAGGATCAGAAATTGAGAAAATTACAAAATTGTGTCTGAGCTCCAATTATTCAATACTGCAATGGTATTCTCTTCCTCTACTTTGCGGAATATGCAGGTCATTAACTGCATATGGACCAAAAAAAAAAGAAAACTGATGACTTTGGGGTCAGAGGTGCTTGCAACTGATGGTTTCGAGTGGGGGGCGTAGCTAGGTGGAACGAGGGAGAGAATACCATTGCAGCATTGAATAATTGGAGCCCAGATGAAATTTTGAAATTTTCAAAATTTCTGATCTGATCCTGAAAAACAGTTTAAAGATCAAAGTTTTTAATTGGTCAAGGTGGAAAAAAATGGAAAATTGGATATTGGAACCCATTTTTCTGTTTTTCCAAATATATCAAAATAATATCAAAAGGTTTAGAGTTTTGAGAACACGTGTTAGGAAAGGGTAGGAAAGCAATGCATTGTGTGTGTATATATTTAATTGAATCATTACAATCAATAAATATTGTATAGTGACTATTTGTTAAGAAGTTGCAGTGGCAAGTGTTTATAGAAGCACAATATATATTTTTATTTTTTTATATAAAGTCAAGCAACTTTTAGTAACTAATTACACTTTTGATGTGGTTTGAACTGTTTTCATTAGTTCTACAGGATTGAGGATACCAATGAGGACCGATGCCTTCATATTATGTATTATATCTGGGCTCAGGGGAAATGCATTTTCGGATTGTGTGTATTGTTAAAGTGAATTTAAAAAATGCCCACATTGCATTCCCTTGAAAATAAAAGCAATTCTTTCATTGAGGAGTATAAATTCAGGGTACAGTTCAGCTCTCCTGGTGATTTTTTTCTCAATCATTCTTGAGGCCTTATAAGTACGATTTTTTTCAAAGTTTTTTTTTTTTCTGCCTCTACAATCAGAGATGGAGCTGATGAGCCACAGGAACAGTCGAATGAGCTCCATGCAGGAGGAGAAGAGAGTGCTCCAGCTCAAAATGCAGGGCCTGTATAACGTCCACAAAGGTGAATACCAAATGTTCATTCATATGTATGTCGGATAACGGGGCTCTGAAAGAGCACATGTAAAACTGCTACTGACAGGTTTCTTTTTCTCAACAACACTCAACACACTTCATAAGCCCCCTTGTTGTTTTATTCACAGCGCCGATAGCAGGCCATCAGTTTTCCATCTCATTTTAAAGGTCTTTTGTTCGACAGAAAAATTCAATAGAAAATTCAACCGCATTACTGAGACAGTTGTAGAGAGCAACTCCTTTGCAGTGGGAGAGGTCAATACCTTACAGGCAGAACATCCCATAGTTCCATAGTTATAATGGTTGTGGTGGTGGGAGGGGGGGGGGAGGTTGTATAATCCAAACATAGTCCCATTGTCTCATCCACCTCTAAGTAAGAAAGTAAGTAAGTCAAGTTTATTTATATAGAACTTATCACAGACAGAGTCACAAAGTGCTTCACAAGCCAAATTTATACATTAAAGGTCCCATGACATGTTGCTCTTTGGATGCTTTTATATAGACCTTAGTGGTCCCCTAATACTGTATCTGAAGTCTCTTTTATATAGACCTTAGTGGTCCCCTAATACTGTATCTGAAGTCTCTTTTATATAGACCTTAGTGGTCCCCTAATACTGTATCTGAAGTCTCTTTTATATAGACCTTAGTGGTCCCCTAATACTGTATCTGAAGTCTCTTTTATATAGACCATAGTGGTCCCATAATACTGTATCTGAAGTCTCTTTTATATAGACCTTAGTGGTCCCCTAATACTGTATCTGAAGTCTCTTTTATATAGACCTTAGTGGTCCCCTAATACTGTATCTGAAGTCTCTTTTATATAGACCTTAGTGGTCCCCTAATACTGTATCTGAAGTCTCTTTCCCGAAATTCAGCCTTTGTGCAGAATTACAGCCACTAGAGCCAGTCCCACAATGAGCTTTCCTTAGTATGCGCCATTTCTTTGTCTATAGCTATTTAGGAGGAGAGAGGGGGGGCAAGGTTGAGGGTGGGGGTGTGGCCTTGACCAACTGCCACTTTGCTCATTTGAAAGCCATGATGTCTCTCTCTCATGGGTGGGCCAAATTCTCTGGGCGGGCAAAGCAGAGAAAGGGGAGGTAACCTTGCTCCTTATGACCTCATAAGGAGAAGATTCCAGATCGGCCCATCTGAGCTTTCATTTTCTCAAAGGCAGAGCAGGATACCCAGGGCTCGGTTTACACCTATCACCATTTCTAACCACTGGGGGACCATAGGCAGGCTGGGGGAACGCATATTACAGTTTTTTTCGATTGCTAGACGACTCTGGGCACAACTGGAGTCACATCTGCAAAACTCTAACTACAGTCTGCACAGCAGCAGTTCATGTGGACCAAACTCTAGTTCATTTTTCATTGCTTGAACACAGTTTTCAAAACTCTACACACTTATCCCATGACTTTAACCACAACGTGCACAACACTGTAGATTTACAGCACTTTGTTCAAATGCTAACATACTGCTGTCAAAACTGTTAACCACACATTCAAAACAGAATAGATTTCAGTCTGGTGCCTATCAAACACTGCTGATTGCAATTTTAGCTGAAAGCCTAAGCAGTTGTCTTGTTTTAGACTAATTAGTGAACATATATGGTATTTATATACAGTAGAGAAAGTTCAGAAAGCCTTTTTTGTACACAAACCCCAAATAAGAATAAAACAATTATACACTGTACTGTTTGAGAGAAACCGGTAAAAGAGCAAAGATACCAATATGTCCAGGTAAGATGTCTGAGGTTATATACACAGATAAAATACTATATCTTTACTATAGTAAAACTGTGTTCTTACTGTTTTTCAGAAAGTAATGGAGGTGAAAGCAATAGAAACACCACATTCATTTGTATTTAGAGATGATGCAGACATCCAATGTGATGAAGAAAACTTGCCACATGATGCTGGAGAGAGGCAGTATTAGTCACACTATTCTTTGGTACTGTTATGTACCTTTAGTTTTTTTTCCCCAGTAATTCCATAAATTACTAGAGACAAAATACTTTATTGAAGAAAACTGCTGATTTTCATTCCTTCTTGTTTACCTTATGTAAAAACTGGTATGCTATACAATCTATATTTTTTCCTTAAATACACTGTTGAGTAGTGTCAAGTCACTCAAATTGTAAAGATGAAAAAGTTTGTAATTTCTGTATTGGTGTTTGACACTAGTGTTTTTACCCTCAGTGTGTTCTGAGTGACAGTGTGTGTGTGTTATCTCAGCGAGGCTTGTGCATAGTGTTTGGCTGCACTGAGCCTGTTTTGAGACGTGTGTGAAGAGTTGTGTTGCTTTGAATGAGTTTTGCAGGTGATGTGAACTGTTTAGCTCAGGTGACTGGTGGTAGTGCAGACTGTAGTTAGAGTTCTGCACACGTGACTCCAGTTGTGCCCACTGTCGTTTAGCAATCGGAAAAAACTGTAATGTTAAAAAACCTCATAAAGTGAAATTGTCATGCCATGGGACCTTTAAATAATAAATTTACAGTAATAGTAATACAGTCATCAATGTGGTTACATGAACGCCTGACTAAAAAGATGCGTCAACCGAGGCTGCCGCTCTGAAAACATAAAGCACAGCGTTCCACAGACTAGGAGCCACTGTTTCAAAAGCTCTGTCCCCTTTAGTGTTCAGCTTTGTACGGGGGAAGCGCCAGTAAGCAGAAGTTCTGCAGCTCTACACACGTTCTAACAATGCGACTGTGTCTGTCTTGTTTGAAAAGAAAAAAAAAAAATCATTTTGTGTGTGATTTATTATTCTTGACTGCAGACCTGGATCATCAGTTGAGTGAGGCTGAAGCAATGACAGAATCTCTGAGAGCCGAGAGCCAGTTTGTCAGTCAGAAACCTCTCACTGACAGCACCTGTCTGAAGTGAGTGCCATCAACTGTCTGGATGCGATGAGAGGTTTATATTTGTGGACACACACACACACACACACAGTATACATACAGTGCCCGATTAATTTGTAATTACGTTATGTCACGAAAAATAATCCTTATGAGACACAAACAAGTAAATGGTAAATGCTGCAGGGAAATAAAAGCAAACAAAAGGCAAAGGAGCAAAATAGAACAAAACAAAGTGTAAACACAAAAAAGAAAAAAGTTAATTTGCAGAGGCTTCCTTAGAGCTTCCTGATATTTTAAATATTCCTGGCTGAGCAGCTGTGATGTTGAATTTGTTGAGCGTTTTCTGTCTTGCGAGGCCCGTCAGTAGGCTCGGTGAACAAAAGTGCAATCCCTGTCCTCTCCTCGCCAGGGCTCTGTTGTTTTCTTTATTATAAGTGATAAGAATTCACCTCAGCAGTAGCTCTAATAGCCGCAGTCACTCACGTGATGCTAAATGCACTAACAAAGGACAAGAAGAGAATCAAAAGTGTTAACACGTTACAGCGCAGCATTTCTGCAGGCTCATTAGAAAGAAGGTGTTATTTATGCAGAGCAGAACTGAATCATACTGTGAGAAGTGCTGAATAGACCAGAGTGCTCAGCTCCCGTCTGTGTTTCTCCCTCTGTATCCTGCTGGCCGGAGTCCAAATCTAGAAGTGTAAATAACGGGGCATTAAGACCATTTGGCTTAATTAAGGCTTTGATCTGCAGTGTATTTCATTCAGTCAACAAGTGGATAAAAAGAAACTGTGGCTAATGTGATTGATGCAGGGAGGTTTGTATGGGAAAATGAATGAGGGGCGGATAGTTAAGCATTTCCACTGAATGCTTATCCAGCGACTTACCAACAAAGAAATACAGTTATTAGGAAGTTAGAAATACAGTTTGATTATTTTCAGTTAAAACATGATGTATGATTCCACTAAAACCTAACTTTTACATGTATAAAAAAAGCATATGGAGCAACCCAAACATCCAAACTTTTATCTGAGTAAAGATAAGTGAAATATTTAATATAATACATTACGGAGCAGTAGTGTGTGTGTGTGTGTGTGTGTGTGTGTGTGTGTGTGTGTGTGTGTGTGTGTGTGTGTGTGTGTGTGTGTGTGTGTGTGTGTGTGTGTGTGTGTGTGTTTTGTGTGTGTGTGTGTGTGTGTGTGTGTGTTAAATGAATGAGCAGAAAATGGATAACTCAGTCCTTCCAGAATTTTTTTTTTTTTGTGATTATTGCGGGCAAAAATCCTTGATTATGCGGCATGTTTTCTTAAAAAATGCGATGGAATATGCGGGATATTTATGCAATTTTATGAGATGAAATTGCGGGAACTTGCAAAAATTGCAGGAACTTGCAAAAACTGCGGTTTGATGAAAAAGAGAGAAAAAAAGTGATTCCCCCAACACCCTGCTTTTCGATGATGTTCACTTCGCGTAATTACGTCACTTCATAACGTTCCCATGGCTACAGGGGAAATGGCTGCTCTTGTGTGAAGTAAATGCAACTTTTTCAACTTTCTGCTAAGATGTATGGGACTTTTTGCAACGAAAATGTGGGGATTATGAAATCATGCAAGCCCTGCATATTTTGCACGGAAATCTGCAATTTATGCGACGAAAGTGTGGCGTCTTTGAAAAAATGTGGCCCCCGCATCAATATGCGGACTTTGGCTGTTATGCATTGAATTATGCGATCGCATAATCACGTTTTTCTGGAGGGACTGATAACTCCACTTAACTAGTCCGTCTTACTGTAGATAGATAGTAGTAGCTGGCTCTAGAGAAAACATACGTGAACTTGTCTGGAACACACTGAAACAACACTTCTGAGTTTCAGCTCACAGGGCACTTTTATTCAGGTACCAGTTCCCTATTTAAACTGTGAAATTAAGTATATACTTAATCTGCATCTATACACACATGAGATACAGCTGCGTCATTATGTTTTTCCTTTTTAGTTGTGACACTTTGACATACATCGATATTGTTTTATCTTAATGTCTACTGCTCACTCAGCCGTTCTTCCCTTGTTCCTCATTCTTTGACATTTTCTTGAAAGGTTTTATTTAGAGTTTTCTTCTCTTAAGTGCAAATGATACAGCCAGTGTCAGCACAGCCATGAGTGTGTACATGGCATACGTTTTGTAGGCTTTTAGTTTCTGAGGCCAATATAGGCTGAGATATACTGGGCTAGGTTTTACTAAGGGAAGCGTATCTTTCCAAGATGTTGTTTTATGCCTTGTGCTATGGTTGGTTGATTTGTTTTGCATAGTATTACCATGTAAATGATTGTTGATCTGTGTTTGGAAGTCAATTTCCTGTCCTGCACTGTGAGATCAAGTGTCTTGCTAAGGTGTTGGTTCTCCACAAAAAGTTCTTAACATTCTGAATATTCTCCAAGTCCCGGAAGCTCTATTGTAGGGATGAACACCATTATTTCAAAAGACATCCCCTCTGTCGACTGTGAAGGTTATAGCATAGCATGATTCATATCATTTTCATACCTATCAAACCATTCTGTGACCCCTCTTGCCCTACATGGACTAATGTATCCTGCTTTTCCTTAATTCTCACACATTGGTATCTGTGAAAAAGAGCAGACAGCTTGCAGCAGCTTCTTTTTTTTCTTTTCTAAAACAGTAATGAGCATTTGGGTCTATCATCAAGTATGTCACAAAGCCAGACAGTGTAGATTTAAAACTAGTATCAGTGAATCTACATATTTTGAAGCTGCAGCTTTGACAGTGAGTGGGACAATAACTACAAAACGCTGATTCCCAAGAAATGTAGAAATGTAGCTTGGTAAAATTACAAGCTATCACAAAACATTAAGAGCTAAACCGGTATCGGAGTAAACTCACACATTCCTTCATTCATTCTCCTTAGATCTTTAGGCATCCAAACGTCGAATATAACAAATAGGCAAGCACTTGTAGTGTCTGCTCATCACTGTAGAATATCAACTAGGTACAATATGAAATGGGGACCTCCTCTATTGAACCATGCCTGGTAGGTGAGTGCCGGTCCACCGTGTTCCTCCACAAAGAGACTTCCTTTATTTAATTAAAAAACTGGAGATCAATAGTGTTCCAGGAAGGAAGGGTCATTGTTATTGCTGATGCCACTACTTTGGATAATGTCTTCTCTACAACACGATGGATGCGAAGTGATTTACAAATCCCCAAACCTATCACACTTTCAGTTTGCGAAATCAAAATGTATTTATTCATTGTAACACATTTCCCCCCAGCATTTAATTAAAGGTGTTTGCGATGCCTGTTATTAGGACGAGGTATAAATAAAATAGGCACATGTCATAATCCTTTCCTTCACTTATATCAGTTGCCTCCTTATTTATATTTCTCAGTCCTTTACTCCCTCTTCTTCACCTCTTTCTGAGCCCATTCCGCCTTAAATCAAGCATGTGGTTCGCATGTCCTGCTCATCCATCAGCCTCATTAAACATACTAGGTCCTTCATTACCTTCCCCCCCACCCCGGGCTTATTAGCCTCAGGAAGTGCTGAGGATGTGGCTTTGGAGGAAAGAGGCCTCCTCTCAGTCATTCTTATGATCATCCATTCCGAACTGAAACCATCAATCCTGCCTTCAGCCGCTGCAGCGTCTCTTTAAAACGCATATTTAACTCTCCGCTTATTGATTGTTGGAAATTGAATGCATGTCAATTTGAATGAGTGCTGCAGTCATTTAAAAAGTGTTCAGTGCGCAAGATCATTCTCTGTCGCACAAGAGAATAGAAAGATACCTGAAATATTCAGTCAATGCGCTCAGGATGGATGATTTGGGAGCTGTATGTATTTTTTGATGTGCCATATTTCTTTCACTGATATATTACCGCTACATTATTTGTGAAGGCTCATTTGACGATGTCATCGCACCGCAGAAATCTAATATTAAACTGCAGAAACCACCGATATCCAAAAAGCCATCCTGAGTGTCCTGCTGTTGGAAACATCATTCTTCTGTCTGAAAAACAGTGTGCTCGCCTGAAAAATCTGATTTGTAAGTTCCACAGAGAAGAGTAAAGTTTAAAACATTAATGTTGGTTTTCAGACTGTGAAAATGCAATTTAAGCTCAGCTGTTTTATTGTTTCATTAACTTCCAATAAAAGAAAGGATGGAGGTAGCTTGTCTCAGATTCATGTGTACCTCTGTGTAGATCCTTCTAACACCTGAAATAACATAACAGGGAAATCACAGCCAAGGCATCGAGTACACCGGACCCAAGTCGGATGCTTTTTCCAGAGGCAAACTGAACTGAGTAATACAATTGTATGTATGTTTTATGAAATTATAGTGTAAAATATTTACTTTGCTACCATACGAGCAGACTGTTTTAAAGAAGTGGATCATTTTAGTCTAAGACAAAAGGACAGCATTGTCTTCTGTGGTGCTTCCATAAAGTTCATATTTCTGCTTCCTTCTACGTATATTTCGGAGCTGTCCTCTCTTCTTCTTTTCATGGCATTGTCTGGTATACGGTTTATAATTTCCTTGTTTATCAAACGATGAAACAGAGCCAAGTTTTGTATTTAAAATACATCATCATTACTGGATTTCTGACTGAATCTTAAGACTAATAACCTTTCTTTCTTGCCTAAAAAGTAAGGTATAATAACAATGCTTTTAAAAACACCATTGATTTTGCTTTTGTCAGTGCATATACACATATTCTATCGTTTTTGATTATTTCAGTTGGAACTGCAATGTAAAAAACTGGAGTTAACCAGGTGGTCATGGTCATATTTAAATTGGTATTGGACCAAGGCTAGTCAAAATAACAAAGCTGGGTTTCTCATTAGTAAATGTATATGTTTCAATAATTCAATTGCAGCCATAGTAAGGTTAAACTCTGATCATTGAAGCCGTCTGTTAAACAGCTTAACCTTTGTGTTGTCCTCGGGTCAAAGTTGACCCGTTTTAAAAGTGTCTATATCAAAAATACGGGTTTCTTTTAACTAAATTACCCAAAAATAAAAATAGTTCCAAACCCGAAACAGGCTGTAATTATGCATCAACATACGTTCCTCTGATCCGTCAACTATTAGCTAAAATAATTCATAATATCAGGAGTTTGTAACTAAAAAATTAGGCATAATTAAATACGAATTAGGTTTATTGACCATATACTCTAAAAATAAGTGTAAAACTAGCGGTGATGAGTTGGAATGAAGTTGGCCAAGAAGATGTAACACAGAATTGGGTAGTAATTTATACTTTATGCTTTATAAAACAGGCCAAACAGACCGGGTCTATCCACTGATTTACAGACGTCTCTTTTGCCAGTGTGTTTGGGGCAGAGGGCATCACGTGACGGTCCAGCAGTTGTAATTCCACCGTTTGGCCACTATGTTCAATTTGCTTTTGGTTGATGCATCTGTGCCTCCTCATCTTGATTTCTTCCTGCAGACACATACCTGAAAGCTACCAACTGGCCTTTACTGGAGATTTACTTTAATTGATTATTGAGACATTTCTAATCTCAACGTATTGCTCTAAGTTCACTCTATGCTTAGTAATTTGCCCCTTGGGGCCTTCCGTATGGCTTTACCCTTGTGCATCCAGCCCCTGGGGACAACATTATTAAATACACAATAACGGGGAGCTGATTACACTGAGTGCAGCTTGTTAGAGCAGACTGCAGGTAACTTAGCTTATCAGTCTGGTGTACATGGTTGATTGTCAGCGGTGTCATTTTTCATACACAGTGTTGTTTCAAAATCCTTTTTGCATTAACAGAGTATCCCTGTTACTCCTCTGTCCAGTTACTTTGATTGGGTATTGTTGCCTCGGCCTGTTTTTTTTCTCACAAATCACATAATGATGTAAGGGATGGGAAGCAACGTGTCTGAGAGGATCAAAATGTCAAGTGATCACGCCACGCTGTGTTCAAACACTTTAAACTTGCCTGCTGTGGAAGTGGCTAACGTTAGAAACTGTACCAGCTAATGTCTAACCCTTAAACCTGATATTCTTATCAGTAAAGACAGTAAACATCGAAAACTCAGGAACTCCTGTCGCATACATCTGAATACATTAAAGCCGTCATGTAAACTCAGACTTTTGGAGAAAATAGGTTTCAGTTCCATGTAGTTCATTTGATTGTGTTTATTTTCTTGGTGATAAAACACAATAGCAAGGTAACACCGAGTATAGTGATACAAAGAAGAACATCAATAGGTTGAAACTCGATATGGAGAACCAAAAATGCTGAAGCATCTCTTTACAAGTTGCCCCTTTCATGAGTTTTAGTTGCTGACGTGGGTTTCATTTGTTCACCAGGCTGAGGGAGGAGCTGGAGATGTATAAAGAAGGAGAGCTTCTGCGAGAGGCCCTCAGCTCTGAAATACACTTCCTGAAGTCTGTAAGTTGTTGTTTTATGAACAAGACTTTTATTCAAGCTAATAAACTGTTAAAACTGTTTTAAATAGGACAACGTTATTCATATATCTGGATCCACATCACTAACTAGACCACAATTTAATTCGCACTAACTGTATTCTGAGTCTCTACTACATCTCAGCAATGTTATAGATTTTTTTTTTCATGTATATTATGTTATCATCATGCCACTTTAGCATATCCATCAATTTACACCTCACTTTGGGCCGGCTTTGGACTGCCTACTTAATCTGTACCTTTGTAGCCTATTGTATTCTGTTTTCTTGCACTATATTGAATGTGAAACTGTAGGTTGTCTTGTACGCTTATGCTTTTCTTGGCCGGGTTGCCGTAGCAAATGAGAACCTGTTCTCAACGGCCTACCTGGTTAAATAAAGGTTAAATAAAAAAATGTAAAATATTCAACCAGAATCAGACAGGATTATTTGCATGTCAGACCAGGGCAGAAAAGTAATATCTTTCAAATCGCACATCGTGATTCATTGTCAAAATGTAACCGTGGAAAACTTTAGTGGGTTCTTTGTAGGATTTCATTTAGCTTTTCTTTTTTCTGTTAGCAGAAGCTGGACAGCAGCCAGGGAAGTGAGCAGCATTAGGTTTGGCATGTATGTTCACTTATTGTCTCATCTGTTGAAAAACAAACATGAATATGAATAGGCAGGACAGAAAGAAAAGAAAGAAGAGGAGAAGGAACAAATGGAATTTTCTTTAATAGTTACTTTAGAAGTTATATGAAAAGAGCACATTCCAATCAGTGCGTGACCTCAGTCAGTACACAGGCTCTTTAGAAAATGTTACTGTTATGTACCTTGTGGAAGAGCTAAAACAAAACAGATACAGTATTAAACTTGGTAAATTTTTTAAATTAAACATGATTGTTTTCTTTGTTCCATCTTGCATTTTCAATACAATATGCAGGTCTGTTTCTACCGTATGTATCGTAATGTATTTTCACAAGACTAACAACTAAACACATACACTTGCATAGTGAAGAGAAAAAACTTGTGGTTCAATGCTGGCAAATAAAGGAGGCATTCAAAAAAGTGATTCTATAATGCCCTCTAGTGTACAAAGTGCAACATTGCTATAATAGGGGTTGATAAGTCAAGACAGAGAATCTTCCATACTGAACATGTAAACACATGTAAAAAAAAAAAAAGAAAATTCAATAGTGCATGATAGTTGAAGGATAATATTTAAATTTCTGGTTAATTTTAAAAAATTAATTAAAAAAATACAATGAGGGGCCGCTGGGTAGCTCACCTGGCTGAGTGTGCGCCCCATGTTACCTCAATAGCCACGGGTTTAATTCTGTCCCACCGGTCCTTTGCATGTCGTTCCCCATCTCTCTCCCCTTTCCTGTCTTCAGCTGGGCATTTTTAGGCTTTTATTGATAGGACAGCTGAAAGGGGAGAGAGAGGGGGGAATGCAGGTCGGATTCGAACCCTGGCCCGCTGCGTCGAGGAGTAAACCACCTTTATAAATGGCCGCCCGCTCTACCAACTGAGCTATCCGGGCGCCCACAAAGGTGTTGAATGGGGTTGAGGTTACGGCTCTGTACGGGCCAGTCAAGTTGTTCCACATCTAACTGGAAAAAAAACATCTTTATGGACCCGACATAGTCATGTTTAAACAGGAAAGGGTTTTTCCCCCCAAACTTTTGCTACAAACTCAGAAGCACACTATTGACAAAAATATAATTGTATGTTGTAGCATTAAAATGTTCCTTCATTAGCCCAAACCAAACGTTTTTTGGACAGAGTTTTTCGGGATGATTCAGATGCTAAAAAGATGTGGAGTTTGAGGAAGGTAAGGTTTTAGCACATGCATACTCACACTTTTTCTTGTGAAATGTGAGTCAGTTACCAGCAAGACACATTATAGAAAAAGAGAACAGTTTCTGTCTGTTGCCTCCTAATGGTTGATGTTTGACATTACAGTTTACCACTGTTAATCCCTCAGTCCAGACAGCTATTGCAGTAATTGATGATTAGACGGCCTGTCGGCCTACACCACAGGGTCACTTTTTCTCTGATTAGAGTGATTCTTGATAGAATGATGTGGAATGTCAATGGCTACCTAATGAGATCCTCCAATCTCATTTGGTCTTTTTAACCTTGACCTCAGTGAGCTACGTCTGGATGTGTTTCACAAAAAAACGTAAGGGCAGACAGAAGAGCAGACAGAGCAGTCCATTTGGCGGAGTGGTTAACCTCATTTCGACTGCTGCTCTCGTTCGGATCTTACCATCAAGCACATAAACAATGAGTGACTATTAGTATAATGAAGTCTGAGGGAAAGCCGGGAAGACGGCAATCAGACACTTGCAGGTGTATCCGTCCTTTTGTCAATGTAAACGCTGCGATTCAACCGTTTATCTGCAGAGAAACACCACCTTTAATCCAAAGTGTTCCTGTTTGAGCACCATTTCGGCCTGTTTATAGGGAATGAAGTGATAGAGTTGTGTTTGCCTTGTTTACTTTTATGTCCTCCTGGAGAATAATTTGCACATTGTTAGATAGCTGGATTAGCTTGGATTGATTATTTATTTATTTATTTATCCCATTCCATTTTTTTCTTGTCTCTGGACAGCACTTAACATGTGTTTACTGTGCCGTTTCGAATATTTTTAGCTTGTTTTTAAGCTTCTGCTTCAGAGCGGCAGGTGTACCTTGTTTTCATTTGTGGTGTGGCATTTTTTTGTATTTGTTGCTGTTGTCAATATTTAGTATTTTTCATAGTCCTTATTGCGATTTGATGTCTGCTGCAGATTAAATTTCCTTCAGGATAATAAAGTTGAAGTTGATTCCAGCACAACTGTACACTTAAAAAACAGACACGTTAATAACATATATATATATAAAAGATATATTTTTACGAACTCTTTTGTACATTTTCCTATTTGTATTTTATATCTGTCATGTCCGTATACTTTTTCACTGTTCATTGTTATGAACCAAATCAAGTCAAATTCCTTGTATGTGCAAACCTACTTCATAAATAAACCTTTCCTGATTTTGATTTAGGTTCACCCAATTTCTTACTAAAGACAGGACCAAACCCACTGTACTCAGTATTTGTCAGCTAAAGTGTATTCGTGAAACTCGGAAAAAGGATTTTCCATTAACTCTAAAAGTATTTTTGGTGAAACCAGTCATTACGGGAGGCAGGGGCGCCCAACAACGGGGAAATGAAACGCCACAACAACGGGACGGTTGTGGTTAGGAAAAGAAGAACGGGGAAAGGAACCGTCACACACAGGACATGCCGACAACAGCGGGACGGTTGTGGTTAGGAAGAGAATAACGCGGAAAGGAACTGCAACATGCGGGACGGGGTGAAAGTCCTGTGGTGTTTGACCCATCTACCCCCCCGACCAACCTCCCTGCGCGGACTTTTGCCTTATCAATACTACTCGCTACCGTCATCGTTCTGTGATCATGAAATATGCTTCCCATTGAAATACATTGCTTTAAAATTCATAATCCCCACACGAAAAAAAACATATAGTGTCCTGTCCACGAATCAATAGATTCAATAACGTGACCATATCACGAACTGCCATGAGACCGGGCTGTCAGTAATGGCGGCGGAGAAAGATGCGAGCGAAGCCATTCGGTCCGTTGTGGCAACGCTGACGAATATCCAGAAGTTAAAGCCTGAGCAAGACCAGTCTTTGCTGAGTTGTGTTGGTGGCCGTGATGTTGTGGCCCTCCTCCCCACGGGGTTCGGGTTAAAGTTAGATTTTCCGGATCGCTCCGTTGGTGGTGAAGGAGTTGGCTAAGGCTAACGCTAGCGATGCTAAGCCGACGTCACGACCAAACGTTAGCGATTGGTTATGGCAGATCCAGAGTGGCTCTGGGCAGATCCAATAGTTTTAAACTTCAACAGAGTACCCACCTTCAAGGAAGTTAACACTTGTCAATGGAGAGTGGCCAGACTCTCTGGACAAATGAAATGGACCAGAGTCTGGTAGGACCAGGCTAGTGGTGAAGACCCAAGAATTGCAAACATATCTCATCCAGCTCAACGGTTTGGTTTTCTGGTATTATACATACCAGAAAAGAGGTAGCTAAAAATGCTTACTTATCTAAGAAGGGCTGAAAAGTGTTCAACTGCATGTACTGACACTTTACTAAATGTTAACACTTAACTTAAATTTGTGTGGCAAATGGCAACAGAATAAACCATTTTGATTCAGTAACACTTTTATTCGTCACACTAATATTAGTTTACTTTTGTAACGTTTTTTAAAAACACCCCAGCATTCATGACGTGGTAGATGCATATTTCCACACTTGTTTCTACATCGTGGTCATCCACACACAAGACAGGGATTCTGGGGCTCTCCCTCTATGCCTAGATTCTTCAGCTCAGTTTTCAAATTTTCAACGAAGCTTCTGTGCAGCGTGCAGTTGCTCTTAGTTGTTATGCAGCTCTGATCTTCAGGAAAATATGCTGTCTTTGCTCCTGAAACTTGAATCCTTGCTTCTAGAATCAGAGAAAAGCAAAGTAGAGGTCAACTTCAGTGGCATATATAAATATATGATGTGAGTTTCCTTGTACAGCCAGTTTAAGACATAAAAAAATAATAAAACATCACTGCACTGAAGAAATAAAAATTTGAAGAGGGGCAGCCAATGTTTGTAAATCTGTTTCTGCTTTGAAGTCAGCAATCAGCTAAAGGTTATTCAATGCAACTCAGAGTTAGTTAAAGGGCTCATATTATGCTCATATTCAGGTTCATAATTGTATTTAGAGGTTATATCAGAATAGGTTTATATGGTTTAATTTTCAAAAAACACCATATTTTTGTTGTACTGCACATTGCTGCAGCTCCTCTTTTCACCCTGTGTGTTGAGCTCTCTGTTTTAGCTACAGAGTGAGACATTGCACTTCTGTTCCATCTTTGTTGGGAGACGCACATGTGCAGTAGCTAGGTAAGGACTACTAGCCAGTCAGAAGCAGAGTATGAGGGCGTGGCACGCTAGCAGCTAGGTGAGCATTATAACGTGTGTTACAAAGTGACCACGTCTGTCTCTGAAGTAAAGGCTGGACTACAATAGAGCTGTTTGGAGCAGTTGGTGAACAGTGTTTTCTGTTGGAGATGGTAAGTCCCTTTGGGGGGGACTTTGGGCTTTTTCACTTTGTAAACCTATTACATGCACAAAAAAGATATATAACACAATAAAGGAAAGGGAAAAAAACCAAAAAGCATAATATGAGCACTTCAATAAAACAGCCTTACCGTTGCAGACAGCTAGCCTGTTTCCTCCTATGTACTGGGTCTGCCATTTATATCCTGTCTGCTCACTGCATTCGTCAAAGACACGACTCCTCCTGATAAAATCAAAATCGTAACCCTGCGAAAGAAGACTCAAATTATTAGTCATGTCCAAATGAAGCTATGTGAAGCATGCCATTCATTTTCTGAGCCCAATAGATGGCACTGTTTTCAACAAAGGGTTGAAAGCACATTGTAAAGCCATTCCTTGAGCATTTTTCTTTAAACCAATTACTTTAAAGCAGGGCTCTTCAGCATTTTTTTAAGCCAAGTACCCCTTATCTGAGAAAGAGAGACGGAGCAGGGGCCCCCTACTACATATATTGTATAACATTAAGTTGCATATTTAACTGGGCCTACAATAACATGTAGGGCAGCCTTAAGCCTTTATACATACCTTTTAGTGCATAGAATACTACACTATTAAAATAATTGTAATAATTGTTTGATTTTATAAATCATGTTTTAATGTTAAAGGTCCCATGACATGGTGCTCTTTGGATGCTTTTATAGAGGCCTTAGTGGTCCCCTAGTACTGTATCTGAAGTCTCTTTTATATAGACCTTAGTGGTCCCCTAGTACTGTATCTGAAGTCTCTTTTATATAGACCTTAGTGGTCCCCTAGTACTGTATCTGAAGTCTCTTTTATATAGACCTTAGTGGTCCCCTAATACTGTATCTGAAGTCTCTTTTATATAGACCTTAGTGGTCCCCTAATACTGTATCTGAAGTCTCTTTTATATAGACCTTAGTGGTCCCCTAATACTGTATCTGAAGTCTCTTTTATATAGACCTTATTGGTCCCCTAATACTGTATCTGAAGTCTCTTTTATATAGACCTTAGTGGTCCCCTAGTACTGTATCTGAAGTCTCTTTTATATAGACCTTAGTGGTCCCCTAGTACTGTATCTGAAGTCTCTTTTATATAGACCTTAGTGGTCCCCTAGTACTGTATCTGAAGTCTCTTTTATATAGACCTTAGTGGTCCCCTAATACTGTATCTGAAGTCTCTTTTATATAGACCTTAGTGGTCCCCTAATACTGTATCTGAAGTCTCTTTTATATAGACCTTAGTGGTCCCCTAATACTGTATCTGAAGTCTCTTTTATATAGACCTTAGTGGTCCCCTAATACTGTATCTGAAGTCTCTTTAATATAGACCTTAGTGGTCCCCTAATACTGTATCTGAAGTCTCTTTAATATAGACCTTAGTGGTCCCCTAATACTGTATCTGAAGTCTCTTTTATATAGGCCTTAGTGGTCCCCTAATACTGTATCTGAAGTCTCTTTTATATAGACCTTAGTGGTCCCCTAATACTGTATCTGAAGTCTCTTTCCCGAAATTCAGCCTTGGTGCAGAATTACAGCCACTAGAGCCAGTCCCACAATGAGCTTTCCTTAGGATGTGCCATTTCTGTGTCTGTAGCTATTGAGGAGGAGAGACCAACTGCCACTTTGCTCGTTTGAAAGCCATGATTTCTCTCTCTCTCATGGGTGGGCCAAATTCTCTGGGCGGGCAAAGCAGAGAAAGGGGAGGTAACCTTGCTCCTTATGACCTCATAAGGAGAAGATTCCAGATCGGCCCATCTGAGCTTTCATTTTCTCAAAGGCAGAGCAGGATACCCAGGGCTCAGTTTACACCTATCGCCATTGTTAAAAAAACCTCATAAAGTGAAATTTTCATGCCATGGGACCTTTAAACATATATGTGGCACAGTGAATCCTTTAGGAGGATGAACTGTATCTGTGGATGGCTACCTTAGTGACTACCTTACAGACCAGTAAACCTATCATCAGTAGGGATTTATATTTACCTATCATATGTTGAATGTTAAGACTTTTTAATTTTTGAAAAAAAACTTTTTTTTAAATCCCTGCAGTAACTCTGAGGACACCCTAGGGGCCCCGGACCCCCTGTTGAAGATCTCTGGTTTAAAGCCATCAAGTTGGGTCAACAAATACAAGTAATGGGTCATGAATCTTCATCTGGACATCACTACAAATTATATATTTGAAGATGACGACAGAAATGTTGTCATACTTGTTTTATATCAATATATGTAAAATTGAATAAACCACTCACATGGTTGCACATAGGTTTGCAGTAGCGTTTGTTGGCAACTGTGACACATGCCAAGCCTCCATTTTCGGGAACTTTGGCTTCAGTGCAATTCTTTGGCTCAGCATGTTGGCAGCCTATAGATCAATGATAATTTAATAAATAAGGAATATAAAACCTGTTCGATGAGTTTACACACAGTACACACAGCTTACAGTAAGCCCTGCACTACTGACTCCCTTGTTAAAGAACAGAGAAATCCACAATCAATTTGATCAAATCTGGAACTGCCTGCACACGGAGCATGTTCTTTTATTCAGTAATTGTCAGGCTCACATGAAAAGCCACTTCAGCAATTACTAGCTGCAAGAGTCCATCTTGCAGAATGTACAGCGCAACATTTCATCTTAATCAGTGAGGCGAGAACATCCTCAGTAGAAAGTAATCCTTCTATTCGCAAGGCCCAGTTCACCTAATTCACAGATAAAACTTCAAGTGCCTGACAAATGTGATACATTTGGTATACTGCTCTAAAAAATGTTCACCCTAGCAAGTGCACTGTACTTTAGCACTTCTAGCTCATAACATTATTGTGAGTGAGGGGAACATTAGCTTGTCGGATTGGCCCAACCTACCCATCAGAAATAGCCAGGAATGATTAAACCACAAATACAGAATATAATAAACTAAGAAAAGTAATTTGAATTGTATTCCCCACACCCAAACCCTTCTGTGAACCAGCGCTTCAACCTTATCCACTTCCTATCCTAACTAATCAACTTAATCCCAACAATAAACTGATCTTGATCTAGTAATGAATTAAACTGGTCGCCCAGATAAAACAACAAGGACACACACGAACAAACACATGTCACCCTCCTACCTTTCAGCTGTTGTTTCTGCAGAACATCAGTCAGATTTCTCAATGACTTCAGTATTGTTGCTGTCTGCTCAGCGCTCCATGCACCATTGCACTCTCCCTCTAACTGTTGGTTGATATCAGACAGAAGGCAAGGCAGCTTTATTTGTATAGCACATTTCAGCAACAAGGCAAATTAAAGTGCTTTACATTAAACAGAACACTGTGTGGTATGACATTAAAAGCATATTTTAAATGATTTTTTTTTTAAATAAACACGTGTGAGATATATGTGTGTGCGTGTTTCGACTTTTCTGGTGGGACAAACATCAATAGTTTACCTCAAGAAAAGCTGACAGATCTTCCACGAGCTTAGGTCTCGAGCAGCAAGTGTCATCTTGCGCTACAGAGAAGGACAAGACTGCAAACACACGCATGCTTTTTATAATATTCAACTCTTTAATTGATTTGGCCACATCTTATGATCTACACATTTCAGACCAACATATAAAGTAAAACCGTGAGATTACCTGCCAGTGAGCAAAGCCAAACAAATGTTCCCTGTAATGCCATGGCCACTGAATCGGAATGTCTTTCTGACCGAGAAACTGAAGGCAGAAAGCTGTGACAGGTGAATTTATTCACTCAGTGGGAGCAAAGTTTACACAATTGGTCAATATTGTGATCTTCTGCCAAGATTGGAGTCCTTGGACTGTCAACATTTCTAAACTATGATGTAACATAAACTTTGGATGTGCAGAGGTTTTGTGTACAATTTTATATTTACTGAAAACTGAAAAACAAACTACAGTATTTCAAGTTGTTGTTCTGACTTTCCACTATGTATGTCCCTGCTTTGTGCTGATGGGGGAGCTGGTAGTACATGCTAACTGAAGTCATAAGCCTTTGTAATGTTCCTCTTCACACAGAGTGCCACCACTACTTCTTAGTGTAGTTGTGAGCCCATTAGGGAGCCACATGTCGGTATGAAATCTACTCCCACAAAGGCACACAGAAGCCCATCAGACACACCGGGTGACTCAGTGTCAGTCAGTAAGTTGTGCCACGAAGGATGACTGTGTAAATAATTCACTGTGGATGTTATTAATTATCGATGTCTGACAATCTGGCAGCAAATGTATTATTGAAACTTTTAGGAAGAGTGATTGAGCTCATTAACACGCAGAATTGCCCTTTTGTGTTTGATTTAAGGAACAAAGATTAGTCCTCCAAATGGACCTCGAAAGCTGTCATTATCTTACCAGCGTGTCCTCTCACATGCTTCGCTTCTTTGCTTCTCAAGTTTTTCTCTTGTTATCAAAACAGAGAGTTATGTTTTTGTTAATGATATGTTGTCCTCAAATCCATACAGCATGTCAAATCCACAGTCGATTGGATGTGATTGGGTTAATGGGTTGGAAAAACAAACGATAATAAATAAATGGAAGCTTAAATCCATAAGTTGGACATGCTGCATTTGTTCAGAGGACTAGAAGGCAGAGTTGTTATTGTAGAAGCCTGCTGTTCATTTGCGTCAGCCTTGGAAAAGCATCAGCTAGTGAAGTGTAAAACTAGCAGGTTATGCATACAATCATTTTGATGGTGTTCGGTGTTTTAAGCCCCCAACGTTGTCTTCCAGGCAGCACTGGCTGGAAGGCACTAGGATTAGGCAATTGTTAGGGTTAAGGTTAAGGTTAAGGGCCTTGAAGTCGACGGTCGCAGCGCTGCCTTGAAGTCGACGTTGGGGGCTTAAAACACCATCGAGCCATTTTGACACATAATGCCGTTATGTGAAAACCTCTGACTTCAAATATAAAAGAACAAGATCCTCAGATATAGGAATGTGAGTATTTCTAACTAATGCTTGTTAATGTTACCAGTAGGGCTGGGTAACAAATTCAATACTTCTTAGGCACCGACCGAATTGCCTCCTTAGTATCAAGAATCGAAAAAATGCCTCGTCATTCAATACCAAATTTCAAAACCTAAGGAACAACTCTCATCAGTGTCCATGAGCCAATAAACATGCAGCATGCTTCTTCCAAGATCAAATAAAGTCTGTGATTGTGTCATAATGTTTAATGTTGTAATTTCTTTTTATTAAAATGGATTTCATAAAATAGGTATAGAAAAAAGTACTGTTCAGGAACCGGTATGAAAGTCAGTATTGAATTTGTTTTAACAATATCTAGCCCTAGTTACCAGTCACCACATGGTTTTACCTTCCCACTGCTGTTCTTATGTTGTTGTTGTAAAGTTGTCCTGGTACTTTAGCTTCTTCTGTGATTATTCTCAGTACATGTTCGTCATCCCTTCAGAAGAAAACTGTTTTACTGATCTTAAACCGCTATGGTTAAAGGGGAGCTCCACCAATTTGACGCATCGCAGTCTGTTTACGTCTTGTCCAGAGGAGTACTACCGTATATGTGAATGTTGATAAAGAGCTGTGTGACATCTGGTAAAATGCCTGAAGTGATATCACTTGTAATGTAGTATATATCGACGACGTTTCATTTCCGGGATTGTTATGGTGCCGCCGGAAATTCCGCCGGATGTCTCTGATTTTTAGCCGGGTATCCGTTACCTTCCGCTTTCTTTGTGTTGGCGTTCTAAACTCCTGATGGATTTCTGAGGACTATGGTTAACTGCTCCTCAGATCTCTGCAGGGTAAATCCAGACAGCTAGCTAGACTATCTGTCCAATCTGAGTTTTCTGTTGCACAACTAAAACAACCTTTGAACGTACACATGTTCCACCAAAACAAGTTCCTTCCCGAGGCTATTTTGCAGAGGCGCCGTTGCTCCGTCCGGCGATTAGCACCGCCTGAGACGATTGTGATTGGTTTAAAGAAATGCTAATAAACCAGAGCACGTTTTTCTCCCACCCCAGAATGTTGTGTGGACTCGCCAGACCCTCCTCCGCAGCGCTGTGGAGGAAGGTCGATACATTAGTCTGGATCAACACAAGTACATTTCCAGGATAAAGCATGACTTTGCCCGTCTGCTTCCGCTCTCTGTGTGTGACCGTTCTCAAACTCCCTTCGCTTCGGAAAACGACAACAGCCTTTGAGCTAGCGAGCTACAGGCTGAAAATGGCAAGTTTTTAAGAAAATTTGGATCGTGCAACAAGGCCTGCATGGTTCTTTCAGGAAATTATTGTAAAAATATTACAAAGAATATGTTTACAGCATTTCCTCTCTAACTGGGACGTTTTGGGACAGATTGGTGGGATTGCTGTGGAAAAAAAAAAAAAAAAAAAATTTTTTTTTTTTTTTTTTTATTATTTTGTTTTTTTTATGGAAGAAAAAAAAAAAAAAAAAAGGGTTTTTTGTTGTTTTTGGGAAGGAGAGCGCGCTTTTGTTGTTTTTTTTTTTTTTACCAAAAATTTTTTTTTTTTTTTAAAAAAAAAAAAAAAACAAAAGGGTTTTTTTTTGTCCTATCCTGGAATGTATGTGTGGTGTAGCCAGACCTTACTCCACAGATCTGTGGAGATAGTTCTGGCAATGCAAGACTATGGATATATTAATTACCACATATTTAATATCCAGTAATGGCCGCATTCAAACCAACAGTCTCTCATGATAATGTCTGACATTTTGTTGATCCATCTGACCATTCCAACCTCCTCCCTCTGCTGACTTGCTCCCGACAGACAAGTGTCTTAATTACTACTACCACACAACAGGGCTTTGGCACTTGGCCGTGAACACATGTCGCTTTCGGGCATTTGCTGAAACGACTAATCCTCTCGTTTTTCTTGGGATCACAGTCTCCAAGTGTACCCAAAAATGTGGCACCTGTATGATTGTAAGACTGGATCCCAATGGTATCCATGTGGGCTGCACCTTGCTCCCAACTGCAGCTACTGGCCATTTGAATGAAAATGAATTGAACTCAAGTGCTTCTCTGTTGACAGCCACACCATTATTTATTCAGGAGCATGGGTCACATTAAGTCAGCATTACTGTAAGTAGGCGGTAACATTCCCAAACATTATGTGTTTGTTTGATCTGGCACTTCCATCAGTAGGACAAGGACACACCAGAAGAGCTTTAATTCAGGTTTAGGGAAACTAAAAGTACTTTGTTTATTATGACAAAATGATTAGATTTATTCTGACATGAACAACATCCACATACCACACCAAATAAATCAACACTGCCGATCCTGTGCTTAAATGAAAGCTGTATTACTCATTATACAGATAGTACATTCACTAAAATACAAAGTACATCTGCACAACTCTCCTCTTTACATTTCCATAAAATGTTTTTTAAACTATTAGATCCCGAGAGTCTTCACATTAAAATGTGTGACCAATGCTATGGTTCTCTGGAGAGGACAGTCTCTATGTAATGTACAAAGGCACACAGACACAAGCCAAACTACTATACCTTGACACCTGCACGCATACATACACACACACACACACACACACACACACACACACACACACAGTTCACATCAATACAGAGCCAGACACACACCACAGAAGTCTTTTGTGACTGTGGGGCATAAATATGATGATGAATCGCGCGTATGATAGCAACACGCTCTCCTCTCTGTCTAACCTTTCTCAAAAACCCGTGACATTCTCCCCACGGCGCTCCTTGTCTACCTCCCTTAGAGGCGGTGTGCCAAATTAGCCAGCCATGGAAAACTGCTACTCAGTTGTCAAATGATTCACATGGATGAGCCTCAGAAAGCCGAGCACTTGGAGCTAATTGGTATTCAGGAAGACACCGCGCTACCTGTTTCAAAGACTTTTCCTGTTTGGGAGGATCACTGGGCCTCCAGGGAAAGTTTGAACGCAATCGCAGCTGATGAATAGCTAATAACGTCTATTAGCTCCTTTTAATTACCCCTTTGCTTTTATCACGAGGCCGATTTATTTTTTTAACACACACAAGCCGCAGCGGTTGCGGATACTTTTGAAGGTGCAGCACACAGCCATGTAAGACATTTTGTAAGATTAATGCGCAAATGCCTTCGTAAGCAAGGGCTTAACACTGATATTCAGTACAGATTCAACCGATCTGATCTTGTCAGTTGAGAAAGGCTTTTCTGTCTAAACAAAAATCAAAGTAAAGGGAATGAAGAGACAAGCAGGGAACAGGGCAGTTGAAAGTGGGCCGGATACCTCCAGCTGTGCTGTATCAGACATTTGAAGCACAGCAGGGGGCTCCTTCTCCCTGTCTCGCCTACCCTCGCACACCAATTAGCAAACTATTATAGTGACAGCAATGGCTGCTGGTGGGATGAGAACATTCTATGAAAAGTGTGACTGACAGTTCCACTCTCTCTATTGTTTAGTGTAGACAAATTAGTCGAATATCAGAGAAGGGCCAATTACTGTTACAGGCTAAGTGCAGGAGGAAAGAACAAATTTAACGAGAGACCATCTTAACTGTCTGCTTTCTCAACGGTGCGACAAGTTGTCACTTAGTCATCCGGTATGCCAGTCAGACGAGCGAGCATGCAGATTGCTCAACACCTACAGGAATGAGAGAGAACATCCATATATCGCAAAGCAACAGCCCCGGAACACACACCAGATGGAGGAAACTATTAATTGATCAAATATTTATAAGATGCAAATGTGAATAAGAAATTACGGTGCTGTCCCTGAACACCTGTTTCCCCTGCCGGCTCACAGAGCTCTTGTTTACCACCTGTCCTCTCACGCAATTTCCCTCTTCATGAACACTGGCAGTCCTGTGAGTTTACCTCGTGTCTTACTGCTTACTGCTGCTACAGCTTGTTTGGCTATAGCTCTCTATACATACTTCTTTGTTTACATGCCTATTTACTCTTTGCCTTTCTGTCGGTATTCCTATGTGCCAGCCACTGACTCTATTTACTCTATTCACCCCCCTTTGCTCACCTCCTGTTTTCTTACTTGGCTTCCACCAGTGTTGTAGTACTCAAGATCTTAAGACCGGTCTCAAGACCACTTTTTAAAGGTCTCTGTCTCTTCTTGGAAGCGACCGCATTGTTACTTGGTCTCGTCTCGGTCTCCTATAAAGAGGACTCTGGATTTTATTTTAAGACCAGTCAAGACCAGAGCTGCAGGCATATCACTAAATTGCCTTTGCATTGTCTAATTTTATATGTTAACATCATTACTGTGACTGGATGTAAAACTTCCTGCTTCAAATGCAACCAATAACTTTATTCATTTCTAATTTTAAATTTGTTACTGTTAACCCCCTCTCACCGCCCCCTTAACACGCATTCCCAAGAAAGTGAATGCGGGAGACGGAAGAAAAAGCTCTGGCTGTCTGGCACTGGTCTGGATTGGTCTCGACTCTGTCTCGCCCTGCCTTGGTCTTGGTCTTGACTCGGTCTCAACCCCTCAAAGTCTTGGTCTTGACTTGGTCTCGATACACTCTGGTCTTGGTGATGACTTGGACTCTCGGAGCCCGTGGTCAGTCTACCTTGGATGGTTTAGACATTATGGCTGATAATCAAAATCCTTATGGAGAAAATAAATAGGATTTTTACTTCCGAAACCACACTGTTGAGCTCTATGTATGTACTTGTTTACTGATTGTCACCTGATCTTTATGCCAGTATTAGGAGCTGTAATTCACACCAGCCGATTTTGCTTCTATTCCATTCGTTTTCTACAAATTGTCCATGATAGAAAAAAATCATAATCACAATGAGTTTGGTCAATATTGAAATCATGACAATTTAACACGATTACTCGTTGACTTTTGGAAAGATGTTGCATTTATTGCACTTAAAGGTGCTGTAGGTAGGATTGTGAAGATCCAGGACTTAGCCAAAGAATTTGAACATTGACAACTTCTCAGTCCCTGCCCCCCTTTCTGCTGAAGCCCAAATGGTCTCCTAAGCCCCTCCCCCCACAAGGGAGAATTAATGTGTGTGCATGAGCAGTGATTGACACGCAGTTAGACGACACCCCCCCCCGGTGGATTTTTGCAAATTGCACTACAGGCTGTAAGTGTTGCCAGAGGAGCTGGATTTTTTTTTTAATTACCTGCATAATGTAGTTCTACTCAAACATAGGGTCAGCTTCAGCAAATATGACAGAAGGTTAGTTTTATAAGTCTTACCTACTGCATCTTTAAAGGTCCATTATGTAATACTTACAGCTAGCGTTTAAAATAGTTACTGCTGTCCAAATTCAAAATACTGGAGAGAGTCGTCTCTCCAGGCCCCTCCTCTCCAGACTCAAAGTTCACGGAGGTTGCCAGGTTGAGACCACAGCATCCAATATTGTTGCTAGATGCTAGTCTTACGTAGCCAGACATTACTCCACAGTGCAGTGGAGTAGCTAATGCTAGATGCCCGTCATAAAAGCCCGTGCTCAAGCAGAGCTCTGTACCCAACTGACAACCACCCTATCTCTGCTTAAAATTACTGCAACAACCGCTATAACATCATGACCTCGCCGTCCTCTCTACCCGACTGACAGCCACACTTTGTCTTCTTAAAATGACGGCATCAACCACTAAAAACACCACTACCTCGCGGTCCTCTCCATCCGACTGACAGACACACTTTCTCGGCTTTAAATTACTGCAACAATCGCTAAAAACAGCGCAAACTCACAGTCCTCTCTACCCAATTCACAGCCACCCTTTCTTGGCTTTAAACTACTCACCGTTTGTCGGCTATGGCAGCTAAACATGCTAACCGTTGTAAACAGCCGTGGTCCGCCTGCCTGGTCCTCTGGTAACATTACTTAGTTATGCCGTGTTAGCATGGTGGCGTTAGCCAGGACCAGTCAGGATCACTTTACTGGCTGTCTCAATTGTTTTCGTGAGTAACCAACTCAAGTACTCTATATAATTGAATGTTAGTACACAAATGTTGAAATGACAGAAAAAAAATGCCTGTCCCTAGTAGATTAAATTAGCCTGAAGCTAATGCTTACCTGTTCAGGAGGACATTAGCCAACTCTGCATCCTTTTGGGCTCTAATCTGTCTCCATCTTCCAAATACATCTCCAATATTTACCCAGGGTTTGTTATGTATTTGGTCAGGCAACTGTTAGAAACATGGCAAGGTTTTTTTTTAAGTCGGGTAGAATTTATCTCGGTTGATCCTGTTTGTTTGTTTGCTGCTTCCATGACTGTACTACAGCTGTAGAGCGCTGGGTTTGCGTTTTTACAGGTATAGCTGGCGAACCGGCCAGTATAAATATATATATAAGTAAATATTGTGCTGTATTATATTGTTTTTTAGTGCAGTACTCAATTTGTATCAAAGGGGTTAGACTAAATATCAGAAACACTACTCAGCATTACCAACTCGGTCTCACGCCAGGTTGTGAAATAGTCACGTTATTTTGATTTGTTGATACGTTTACAGGTCATGATTTTGACGTTTATCTCGTGTACATGTCACGAATTTTGAACGTGTACAGGTCACGATTTTCGAACCTGCTCTGTGGGACGCAACAACGGGGAAATGAGGTGACACACGCCGGCCGCAACAACAGGACGGACCGCCACATGTGGGAGGGGATCCCCGGGCGCATCCCCAGACACAGGGGCACACAACAACGGGAAAACGAAACGCCACACGGCAGCCACAACAATGGTACGGGCCACCACTCGTGGGACGCGATCCCCGGGTGCAGGGACACACAACAACGGGGAAATGAAACGCCACAGCAACGGGACGATTGTGGTTAGGAAAAGAAGAACGGGGAAAGGAACCGTCACACGTGGAACACACCGTCAACAGCGGGACGGTTGTGGTTAGGAAGAGAATAACGAGGAAAGGAACTGCAACACGCGGGACGCGATTCCCGCTCTCCTGGGTGAAAGTCCTGTGGTGTTTGACCCATCCACCACCCCGACCAACCTCCCTGCACGGACTTTCGCCTTATCAATACCACTCGCTACCGTCATCGTTCTGTAATCATGAAATATGGTTCCCATTCAAATACATTGCTTTAAAATTCATAATCACCACACGAAAAAAAACGACATTATCGTGTCCTGTCCACGACTCAATAGATTCAATAACGTGACCATATCACGAACTGCCATGAGACCGGGCTGGTATTACACAACTCAACAGCACCACAAATGAAAGCCTCCAAAATTACCATGAACGTAAATCAACACCTCGCAAGATGTTGATTTTGAAATATTCATCGTTGGAATGCACAGACTGATTATTTTGGCATTTGGTATGAGGATCTCTTGTACATAATATACGCCATTAACATTGATATTAAATCCTGATTACAGTTTACCATCTCTCCCCCGTTGAAGTTTTATTATTCATTTTTGCTTAAAAAAGCAATTCCATTTACATTTGACCAAGTAACTCTATCCTACTAGGTTACTGAGAATCTTCATAGACATACTTAATGTGTAGATAATGTTGTAATACATAACTGAAAAGTCATTGGATACTTGATTTTGCAGAAACATAATGAGAACTCAGTCTGAGGCATAGAAGTATAAAAACAAGCAAAAATGCATTTGCTAATGCAAAATTGGTGCATGTGAGCGTCTTCAAATGGTTGTCCATTCTTACTGTTTGGCTTTCTGACTGTTAACAGTCATGTTGGCACTCTGCTGAAGATTTGAAGCAACTCATACAACATAAAATAAAGCCTGCTGTATCATCCAAAGAGGATCCATGTGTGTTGGGGATACGCTCTGTAGCTTCATGACAGAGGGGCACACAGAAAGAGCAAGAGTTCATTGTTCATGTCTTTAAAGGGTTAGCACTGCAGCCGAAAGCTGACAGGAGGCCAAAAACCTGGTGCCAGTTTCTTTTTCTTCCTTTTTTTCTTTCAAGAACAAAAACACCATCATGAAAGCTTTTTAAATGGCGGAAGAGGAGGCTTTTTCAGCGATCGATAAAGTTTTTAGTAACGATCCCAGAGCCTTTTCTACCTGTTTGTATTGAAAGGAAGAATCCACAGCAAAATGTTCTTGACTTATGTCGTGCACGGTGGTAGTTTTCTTTCATTGGATACACAGAGAGATGAAGTACCTGTGACGCAGTGATTGCCACGATACATTTATATTCTTAAAACATCAACAAAGGATGTAAAAATCACATATTTATTAACACATTAGTAGTAATACATTTTTTGCAGTGCTGGCTGAACATAATAAATTAGAAATAATAAGATTGTATGGCACGTTCAAGAAATATAAATCCAAGATGGCGCATATATACAAATTAAGTATGTAAAAACACAGCAAAAGCACAGACACAGGGACAATAATTTAGTGTATAACAATTTAAAGCTTGAAATAGTCATGTTAGATAAAAAAGTAAAATAGTTTATTTTTAAACAAACAGAAATGACTTTGTTTTTGTGTGACACACATTTTGTTCATTTATTTGCATATCAAGTCCACAAAACAAAGCACATTACATACAGCACATTTCATAATTGGTTACTGAATCATATTCCCCTCTCAAAGGCATGGGCACCTTCTTGTAAAATAATTCTAGTCAAAATACAACAGAGGGCTTGGCCCAGTTAACTTAAAAAGAGACACTGAAAGTTAGACCTATACCTTGGAGTGAACTGTGCCTAATTAAGTTCATTTTTGCTTTGTTTTGTTTGCTCATCTTTAGGCTATACGCTATGTATATAGTAAATGTATATAGCATATGCTGTGTATATAATCTTTTTGCTTCTTGTTGACTCAATTTCACATGATGTCTTGCAGAAGTTGATGACAAACGCAGCCTGACCAAGCTCTCTCCTGCTGGGGATGTTTAGCACTGCCTGCTGGAGTGTTTCCGATGTGGTCTGTAGGATCTGAACTGGAAGTTTGTATTCCATGTCAAGCAGCAGGGAAATGACCCAGAATGACGCCAAACAGAAAGGACCTGAGCCCCACGACCTCCTCTCCACCATGGAGACCTGGAAAGAGGACAGACTACACAGACTCAAAGTTCACACAAATAGGAGAAATGAAACAAACACACAGAGGGAGAGAGAGAGAGAGAGAGAGAGAGACAAGGAAAACATGCACACAGGGGACAGAGGGACAGAAACACGAGGAGAGGTTGAATCTCCTCCAGATGCAAACATCTGGAATGAGGCACCGACAGTCGGGAGAGAGAGAGTTCCCAGGATGGCCGATGTTCCAGCATAGAGAAGCCTGAGAGAAAGAGAAAACATGGAGAGAGAGAGACAAACAGCTTGGACCCTCATGTGCTTGTGGGACACAAACAAACAGAAGGTTGGAGGGATGCAGTGGTTTATAGAAAGTTTTCACATTTCTCGTTGGCAGGACAAACATGGACTATAATACGAGGCTTAATACATTAATTGATGTCTGAGAGCATGGGATGAAATATAAGTTTTAAGGAGATCAGATATGTGCCCATTTACAATTTATTCACGACATTAGAAGGGAGCCAATGAGGGAAATCCAAAACTGGTGTAATATAGTACTGCAGCATACTAGCATTCAACAGGCTTGGCAAATTTGTTTTTACAATAATCAAATCTGGATGATACAAAAGGGTGAATTAGGGTGTCTGCATCAGCGAAAGACAGAAACAACTTTTTGCTATGTTACCTATGTATAGGTGAATAAAGGTTGTCTTGGTGATTTATTGTGCCAGAACAGATTGGTAGAGAGGGTAGGATAATATTTAAAACCAAGATTATTGGCTGTCGAACTTTGAGGAATCACCCAGTTTTCTAGCGTTACTTGATCAAACTGGTGTCTATGTGGAGCAGGGCCAATGATCAGCATCTCAGTTTTATCATAATTTCAGGGCAGCAAATTACATGACATTCAGTTTTCCACAGCAGACAAGCAGGCCTTTAATTTAATAATTTGGAAAAAAGACCATGCTCCTTTACAGGCACATACAGCTGAGTATCATCAGCGTAGCAGTTACAATTAATTCCATGGCCGAAAGGCGAAATAGCCCTGAGGTACTCCATATTTCACATCAGAAAATATTGATGTAGGGTCATTACTGGAAACACACTGTGTTCTTTCAGATAAGTAAGATGGCCAGAGACGGAAAATTGTATACAGTGCAAAAAAAATAACGCGCAGAAAGAAAAGACAACTGGCACCCTTTTGCTTCAGCTGCAGTTTTTCTCTCTCGCACTAATCATTCGCTGTTTCTCTGAGACAGTGACACTGCTAATAGGCCCTAGGACGATAAAAGGCTTTTCAGATTAGTGCTCCAAAGTAGCTTTAGGATTTTTCCAGGTCCCAGCTCAGGGGCCCTCCCTTGTTGGGGAGCTTGGCTCTGCGAAACATTTGGTTATTCCAGGAAGAAAACTCAACCTTGTATGAAGACAACAAGGTCTAATTGTAATGTTATGTTTGCCATGTGATGTATGTGGTTGATGCGTTGTGTTGTATGCATTTATGTGTGTTGATTTCTATGTGAGGCTGTGTGCATTTCTGTTTGTGTGTGAGTTATTGGTTTATTTTCCCCTTTTATGTGACTGTAAATGAATGCTATTTGAATAAAGCTACTGAGGCTCATTAAAGTGCCTGTGTTGAGATAGTGGATCTAGTTAAGTTCCTTCTCACATTCAGAGTGGAGCGAGCTGAAGGGCAAGACATGGGAACTGAAGCTTTTTTTCTCCTCTCCATCAGTTGTGGTATTTTAAAAGTCTGATTTAGATTGTTGATTATAAACTATCTGGACTTTTTTGTGATATCACACTTAAAACTGACCCGAAGGATCGGTAACACTATATAAAGTCAAAGAATAATATGGTTATACCACACTTTTCCAAAGCAGCCAGCCATACAGCAAATGTAGTCCAATTAATCATTTAATTTCTTTTTCAGACTATGGTGAAAAAAAAAAAAAAGATATAAAAAGAAATTTACTCTGAACGCTCATTTTTGGAAAGAATTTGCTGCCTGACATTCACAAGCCAATTTTTCTCAAACACAGGTGATTATAAAACCAGAAATTGAACCAATTTGCAAGGAAATGGCTTAAAATGACTTAACAGTAAATCTTCTGAGCACTCATCATGAATGCTTTCAGTGTTGGTTTATTCATAAAGCCTCATTTTGGATTGTAAATGTACTTTTCCTGGTAGACAAGAAAAATTGCACACAGAAACTGCGCATGAAAACCTATGCTGTGTTATCTTGGTTGAAATAAACTAGTCCATCATGTGTGGCAGGGTTAGCTCAGTTGGAAGAGCAGGCGCACATATACAGAGGTTTCTTCCTCGAATGCAGCTGCCGTGGGTTTGACTCCGACCTGCGGCCCTTTCCTGCATGCCATTCTCCCCTTTTGTGTCTTCATCTGTCCTGTGGAAATAAAGTCTGAAAACTGCCCAAAAAGTAATCTTAAAAAAAAACTAGTCCATTAGATATGACTGCAGTGGGGATCAAAGGCATGCATTCCTTAAACAATCATAGCATTTTAATTTCCTGAGAGAAATTATAATAAGGTCACGAGACTTCTCGTTGAAAAAAACAAGGACACCAGTGTTTGCATCAAGATCAGCGTTAACATTAAATTTGCATGTTTTAGCATAGAACATGAATAAATAACACGGTTGTGTTTGTTGTGCACTTCACTTCACTGATATGATTTCCATGTTTCAGCCACATTGTTTATCCGCCGCTCACTACAACATCATACCATGATGAAGCTGTGCACCATTTTCCAAAATGTTCAGTGCAAAATAAGGTTTATGTCTTTTGACATAGGGATACTATATTAAGATAATATATGTTTTGTTTATCTCCACAGTATTGATAACTGCTTGATAAATTGCACATATTTATCCTGATCAAATATACCGGCTTTAAACTCACCCTGCTTTAAAGTCAGTTGTAATTTATGACTTTTGAGAGTTATGAAACCAACGTGATAGGATTTGGGGATGGTATCTAAAACACACAGTAGCTGTGAGAATCGTTGAGGAAAAGCATAACAGTGGGGTTGGTTAGAATACTTTAAAATGACGGATGAGTAACTTCTTTAGCGACTCCACTAATATCAGAAAATTGGGTTATGATTATGGGTAGAGGTTGGTCTGTGGTAAAAGAAAGATAAAGAAAAAGTGTTCCCTGAAATCCCTAAGCTGTCTTTAAAGGTCCAGTCACATAAGCATTTAAAATGGGAAATGTTTTCTTCACAATCAGTGGATTCACTCCCTGGGTAAAATCCACAAAATCTTCAGCGTCGAGTTAAACGCATTTGTCCCTTTGAAAGTGCAAACCTATGCGGGGCCAGAAAGGCATGTCCAATATTCACTTTTATGTTACCTCTGTCAGAGAATGAACTGCTCCAGAAAAAGAGAAGGTTTGCAAAGGAAGTCAATGGTACAAATATGTCTTTGGAATAAACTGTTGTGAACCTACCGACTGTAATAGCAAGCTTGCTAGGTGACAGTGCAGGTAACTGCTATCACCATAATGAATGGAGACTAAACCAGAGTTGAAAAAGTGAGTGAAAATGGTCACAAGCACGATTCTAAATAAATGCTGATATGTTACTGAGAATAACTTTATCAGGTGACAATATGTCAGGGTTGTGGGTTAGTTGCTCAGTGGCGTATCCGCCAAAAAAGTATACAAGCTTCCGCGTTCACGCCCATGATATGTGACCACTGACTATGCGGAGTATTGTTTCTCCCATAATGCCTTTTTTACAATGCTGGCCCATGGGGAAAATCCTCTCGGTCGCAGGGGGGTCTATGTGGGGGCCTGGTTAGTCAAGCTGTCGTGGAGTTCCTCTGCCCCCTGGCAGCCAAAAATATTGAAATATCTATTCAATCAAGTATCTTTATTGGCATTGTTTAAAGAGTAACTACGTTTTTTTTTTCCAACCTGGACTCTATTTTCCTATGTTTTTGTGTCTAAGTGACTGATGGGGACAACAATCTTTGAAATTGGTCCAGTATTAAGCGAGATCGCTGCAGTCGGCAATGGCGAAACAAGCTACAATGTAAGTTAATAGGGCTAATGTAAAGCTTGTATTTAGGTTCCCAAAAGTGCTCGTTTTGCCACTGACAGGCTCAGATTAATATTCTAAGTGTATGACAACATTATGGAAAGGATTTCTAAGGAGGTTGACCTTTCTTTTAAAGAGTAAGATCCTTTTTTTAAACATAAAAACATCCGCGAAAAAACCCACCAGACTCCATGTAAATAAACAATAGTTTTAGCATCGTAAAACACACTTCATTCAAAGTCGAAAGAAACAAAAATAAAACTACGAAAAGCCGTGTTGGGTCGTCTTTCCACTTTTCCAACCATCACAACTCTAGTTATGGTTCAAATAAACCCATAGTTTACCAATTTACATGTGAAAATATGTTGGCTCTATACAAAAAAAAAAAAAAAAAGTATTGCTTTTTTTAAATGGAGTCTGCTGGGTTTAGCGCTAGCGACTTCAGAGATGTTTCTTTTTAAACAGAAAGGTCTAAAATAGGTTTTAAAAAGGCCTACCTCTGTAGGGATCCTTTCCATAATGTTGTCAGACACTTAGAATAATAAAAAATAATAAAAACCTTTAGTGGACCAAACGATGCACATTTGCCCCATAGGGTTACATTGCAGCCCGCTCTGTGGCTGCTGGTTACAGCGTTCACACTTAATACTGGACCAATTTCCACTGTTTGATTGTTGTTCCTATGAGTCAAACACAAAAACAAAGGGTCCTGGTTGAAAAGAAACAGTAGTTACCCTTTAAAACATTGAGACAGTGAAGCATCTCCCTGAGCCACGTGGTGCAGTGCGGTGTTTAGCAGCAAAACTGTCATTCTGGTAGTCCATGCTCGGATAGACCTGTATCTTCTTCCTGAGGGCAGCAGATCAAACAAGCTTCAAAGAATAAATTCACACCAGCTGAAATTTGAAACTCCACCTGTTGAAATGTTAACCCTGAAGAAGCAATGTAGTATTGTACTGCACTCTTCTGTGCTAACCTGACAAATCAAATACAGGATTACTTGTGATTCTGAATTCTTTTTTTTAAATGTGATTAGTCTATATCCATGACGTTCCACTTCCGGGATTGCTCTTGTTCTGCCGGAATTTCCGCCGGATATCACATTTTTCCAGGTGTCCGTTTTCGGATGTCCCGTTACCTTCTGCTTACTTTGTTTTGAAATTTTAAACTCTGGTCGATTTATGAGGACTCTGGTTAACTGCTCCTCAGATCTCTGCAGGGTAAATCCAGACAGCTAGCTAGACTATCTGTCCAATCTGAGTTTTCTGTCGCAAGACTAAAACAACCTTTGAACGTACGCATGTTCCACCAAAACAAGTTCCTTCCCGAGGCTATTTTGCAGAGGCTCCACTCAGAGCTTATTACCGCCCAAGACGATTGTGATTAATTTAAAGGAATGCCAACAAACGGAGAGCACATTTTTCTCCCAACCCTGGATTTGCTGTGTGGACTTGCCAGACCCTCCTCCGCAGCGCTGTAGAGGAAGGTCTGGCAATGCGAGACTAACGTGTGATTAAAAGGATAATTTGCTCCGAAGCACAGAACCTTTGCTCTTTTCCCCCTCAATCATTTCTGATGACCCAAGTGTCTCTTGGGTCATCAGCTATTTTTACCTTCTTGCCCTCTAACTTTCCTCTACCGTAGCCGAGCGCAGCAGCATTAGCATATGAGTCAGAGCACCAGAGGGCGACAAATACTCCGACGTTTAGTCTCCATGCTTAATGTGCAGATCGGCGAAAGACGACTGACTTACATGTCGGGTGTCATTTGTCTCAAAACCTGCACTGCGTGTGTGTGTGTGTGTGTGTGTGTGTGTGTGTCTGTGTTTAACACCACAGGACCTGAGCAGATGCTTCACTAAACACATCAGAGAGAGCTGCTCCTTCCTGCATTATTTATAAAGGTCACTAATGTGACTATGACTAAATACTTGCAAAACTAATGACATTTCCATCAGCTTCAACTGTACTTTGTGCAGAGGAAGGCATTTTAGTTAAGGTTGGGATTTTTTAGTTTGGTTTAATTGAGATCATTTCTTGCTGATTGTTAATGACATTTCAACATCCAAGAGACAGTTTCAATAAATCATTTAAATTATAGTACATTATCTTTTTATATATTTGACTACCAGCGTGCCCCTGTTGAGAAAAGAGGGACTTGAGAGAAAATGTGAAATGGTTCAGGCAAAACAGAAGTTTCTGGGACAGTTTTAAGATTATTTTTATGGCTTCACTGCTTTATTGGACTTTATAGAGAAACGGTGAGATGAGCATGAGAGGCTTGATGACATGAAACATAAATCACGTTGGTGTCAAGAGTCATTTACCACTTTATGGCACTAGATGCTTCTTGGGCTGGTATGCCATGTGGGACACTTTTATTACCTCATGGGACAGGTTTGAGAAAGAGTATTTCCCTGTGTGTGTATCTAGCATGAAACTGAATGTTAATTATTTAAAATGATTATTCTTCTTCAGGCTGAAGTGCTGAGATGGGAGCAATTTGGATTCCATCGAAAGGCAGTTGTTGATCATAAAGAAAAGAAAGAAAGGCAGTACTATAGCGGGTTTTCACGACGCGGCATCAGACCAGAAGCCGCCATATTGGAGGTACTCTGCACCACAACAAAGCAAAGGCACTGAAGTAGATCCCGAAAGTCGTCAAGGAAAATGGTTTGTACCAATAGGTCAGACTGAGAAAAGCATTTGGAATATTATCGACTTCCAAAAGTTATGAAAAACCAGAGAGAGGGATGCCTGAAGTTATCAGAGGAAAGGAGGCGCTTGTGGTTGGCAAAGCTCAACCAGGATCTACGAAGAAAAAATCTGTCTTGTTCGGTCTTTGAAATGAAAAAAAACAACCAAAAACGATTAAGTCACTTGGCTACACCTTGAGTATCGCAATGATATCATGCAGTTAAGGTTAGGTTGATTAAAGACGTTATTGCATTACTTACTTTGGCCTTCACAACACAACGGTCGTTGATGACTTGGTACTGTGTCTCCCTCACCCATCCACACACCATCTGGTTATAGGCCTCCAAACCTTAGTAGGATTTAAGGTCTTCCGCTGTGTATGGGCTCAGCGAGAAAACCAGGTAGTTGACTATATCGGGATATGCAACTGATGGAAGAATCATCGGGTAGTCATGGATCCAAGAAGAGGGAGCCAACTTTTAGGGATCTGCACCGCCAATAAACCGTAATTTCTCGAAATATCGCGCCTTTTCTTGTGGTCCAAGTCCTTCCTTATATGCCTTTGCATCTTGGACGCGTTTTGATGAGCTTTTCTGTTGTTTAGACATGGCTACATTCACTTAAAGTATCCAAAGCGCACAATGCTCCATTACTGCGTTCAGTTGTTTACACCGAGAGCCTCCAATATGGCCGCGCATCCAGTTTACCGCCCAGAACGTCAAGACAGTGAAAACCCTCTATTATTTGGGAGGTGTTTTAATTTGAGATTTATTCCAGAAACTGAGAAATAGTATTAAATTGTTACAATAATACTGAATTGTAGCAACAACTCAGTATGTAAACGGTATGTGACCTCAGGCAAAACGTGGTTACAAATGGGGTTTCCTGAAGAAGACTGTTTGCCAAATACTTGACATTGAAAAAAATACATGCAGAAGGAGTTGTGTGTGTGCAGCTTTCCATCCTCTTTGTGTGGTGTCTCCTTGGAAGCCAGCAGCTCACTCTATGTAGCTCTAATGATAGCTGGACATAAATAATGTGTCTCTTCAAACTGTTCACAATTAAGAGTGAAATGGTACCAGCTTTAGGGTTATTGCAGTTAAATGATGCAGCACGTTGTGATGGCTGCTGATAAACAGCCGCTTCTCTGTCTTTAAAGGTGTTTTTTTTAACTTCCGAGTTGCTCGTTTAATGCACCGTTTAGTTCTACAACGTTCTACTCACTGACCACTTCTTCTGTGGCAGCAGAGCTCCATGACTCCGGCAGGTTCAGGCCTTTACTTATCACATGTTTGGAGAGCTGATATTCAGCTCACTATAAAAAAAAATGATGTGTCAATGAGTATATATAACTTTATTTACAGTCTCAAGGTCCAGATAGAAAAGTACACATAACATATTAAAAGAGGGGTACACACAAACATAAATACATACAGACATACTTACTACCACACCACAGGTGTGCAGAGTGTCAGGCTGGGTTTCGGGCTTTGTTGATAAGGCTAGTGGCGGATGGGAAAAACCTGTTGTTGTGGCGTGAGGTTTTGGTCCTGATGGACCTCAGCCTCCTGCCAGAGGGGAGCGACTCAAAGAGTTAGTGGCCGGGGTGGGAGGGATCAGTCTTTCCTGGTGTTTATTAACAAAAAAACATACCATAATCAAACAACGGGCACAAACTGAACCCAGACAGATTCAAAAACTAAATTAAACTGTGGCGAACCAACAGCAAACAAACAGAACCGCAACCTCTCAGCAAGCTGCCCAATCCTTCATCCCTCCTGCCCTTCTTCTGAACCTCTTTTAACTCGGCCGCACATAACTGGCACCTATCACCTGTACAGGTAAGCATAGGGTGAGCAAAACTGAACAAACAACAAAACACTAGCATCTGGAAAATACCATGACATATAGGTAAATTAGTTATTGCTGACATTTCCAGTTTTATATATACAGTGCCTTGCGAAAGTATTCGGCCCCCTTGAACGTTTCGACCTTTTGCCACATTTCAGGCCTCAAACATAAAGATATAAAACTGTAATTTTTTGTGAAGAATCAACAACAAGTGGGTCCCAATTATGAAGTGGAACGAAATTCATTGGCTATTTCAAACTTTTTTAACAAATAAAAAACTGAAAAAGTGGGCGTGCAAAATTATTCAGCCCCTTTACTTTCAGTGCAGCAAACTCTCTCCAGAAGTTCAGTGAGGATCTCTGAATGATCCAATGTTGACCTAAATGACTAATGATGATAAATAGAATCCAGCTGTGTGTAATCAAGTCTCCGTATAAATGCACCTGCTCTGTGATAGTGTCAGAGGTCCGTGTAAAGCGCAGAGAGCATCATGAAGAACAAGGAACACACCAGGCAGGTCCGAGATACTGTTGTGGAGAAGTTTAAAGCTGGATTTGGATACAAAAAGATTTCCCAAGCTTTAAACATCCCAAGGAGCACTGTGCAAGCGATAATATTGAAATGGAAGGAGTATCAGACCACTACAAATCTACGAAGACCCGGCCGTCCCTCTAAACTTTCAGCTCATACAATGAGAAGACTGATCAGAGATGCAGCCAAGAGGCCCATGATCACTCTGGATGAACTGCAGAGATCTACAGCTGAGGTGGGAGACTCTGTCCATAGGACAACAATCAGTCGTATACTGCACAAATCTGGCCTTTATGGAAGAGTGGCAAGAAGAAAGCCATTTCTTAAAGATATCCATAAAAAGTGTCGTTTAAAGTTTGCCAAAAGCCACCTGGGAGACACACCAAACATGTGGAAGAAGGTGCTGTGGTCAGATGAAACCAAAATCGAACTTTTTGGCAACAATGCAAAACGTTATGTTTGGCGTAAAAGCAACACAGCTCATCACCCTGAACACACCATCCCCACTGTCAAACATGGTGGTGGCAGCATCATGGTTTGGGCCTGCTTTTCTTCAGCAGGGACAGGGAAGATGGTTAAAATTGATGGGAAGATGGATGGAGCCAAATACAGTACCATTCTGGAAGAAAACCTGATGGAGTCTGCAAAAGACCTGAGACTGGGACGGAGATTTGTCTTCCAACAAGACAATGATCCAAAACATAAAGCAAAATCTACAATGGAATGGTTCACAAATAAACATATCCAGGTGTTAGAATGGCCAAGTCAAAGTCCAGACCTGAATCCAATCGAGAATCTATGGAAAGAACGAAAACTGCTGTTCACAAACGCTCTCCATCCAACCTCACTGAGCTCGAGCTGTTTTGCAAGGAGGAATGGGCAAAAATGTCAGTCTCTCGATGTGCAAAACTGATAGAGACATACCCCAAGCGACTTACAGCTGTAATCGCAGCAAAAGGTGGCGCTACAAAGTATTAACTAAGGGGGCTGAATAATTTTGCGCGCCAATATTTCAGTTTTTTATTTGTTTAAAAGGTTTGAAATATCCAATAAATTTCGTTCCACTTCATGATTGTGTCCCACTTGTTGTTGATTCTTCACAAAAAATTACAGTTTTATATCTTTATGTTTGAGGCCTGAAATGTGGCAAAAGGTCGAAAAGTTCAAGGGGGCCGAATACTTTCGCAAGGCACTGTATATATATAGAAAAATATATATATGTGCACCCACAACAACAAGCACCCCACATAATATAAAAATGTCAATTGCTGCTAAACTATTTTACCCATTGGTACACCTTAGGAGTGCCCAGCCCCTCCCTGCTGAAGGGACATCATCACCTACACCTGCAGGCACTCTTCTGAATTGGACTGGTGAGCAGCTGATCGCATCACAGGCAGAACCAAAGCAAAATTCTATGTCCCCATAAAACCAAACAGGCCTGTGTCATTTCTACACAGATCAAATGATAATTTAGAAAATCAAATAAAACATACTGAAATTACGACTTAAGCAGACAAAAAAAAATACATCGTTAATTTTGCGAGTGGGGCCTAGTGAAAAGGGAGAAAGGCAACCTTTTCACAGTCATTTTAAAAGTTTGAGTAAAAAAGGTTAAAAGTAGTCTGTAGAGATCAGAAATAGGAGATTGTATGCCAGATTTGTAGCGTTTTCTCAGATGCCAACACAAAATTGCATTTCCCTGGAATGGTACATCGTACAATTTTAAGGTGTCAAATAAAAAAAATGATAAGATATCATTGTGCATTTCCTCTTGGGCTCCCAAATTGACAGAAAGCAACAAGGTTTGATGGCAGCAGAGCCTATACTACGCAAATAAAGTGTTACCTGTTTACCTTTTGGTCCTGGGCCACCTGTCATAATGAAACCACTTTTAAACGGTCGATACGTATGATTATCTGTTTCTGTTTTGAAATGCTTTCCTCAGAACTTTGTTTTAATGTCAGTTTGTATTGCTCAGATGTTTAGCTAAGAACAGAATGGAGGAATTTCTATTTAAGTGGAAATAAATGGCATCCTGTCGTATCATTGAATCGTGTTGCAGATCCAGTGGATAGTGTGCGATTGGCCCTCAGGTGGACCATCTGTCCAGATATACAGGCAGATGGCCAGATGGCCTAACATATTTACTGGCCCCGGGGCCCCACGGACAGACAGACAGACAGGCCGAGAGGAAAACTGGAGGCTTTCCACATCAGCCTCCTGCAAAACAAACACACACAAACAGACTCTCTCTGTCACAGATGTGCACACAGAAAAAACACACACAGGATGGAATGTGATTCTCTCACCACACAGACTTTAAAATAATCTGAAGGAAATGCATAAAATGAGTCAACTGGAAGGGAGAATCTTATGAAAAACACAGCTGGAACTGTGTTATACATCAAGCATTTTCGTTTAATACTGCGATCATTCACGCCTGTCACAGATCCCTTCAGCTGGAATAATCTTGGAATCAATACACTTTATTTGATATCACTTATGTAGCTTGTGCTCTGCCACGTCAACATGACAACACTCCTGGACAAAAACAAAGTAGTGTGACGAGTATTGCAATTCAGAGATTTGAAATTTCTGGAAGTCTGCACTAGCTTTAAATTGAGTTACAATTTCATCCAATGCTAGAATCAGTGGTGACCCAGAAGGGTACAAAAAAATGGTGGTATTGTTTGGAAAATGGTTTGATCTGATGTATTCATATTTTTTATATATATATATATATTTGAGGTACACAGGCTAAATCTTGTATATATAATTAAAATATTGACATGTTAATCTCCTGCTACCTGCTGTGAATAAAGATCAAGAATCTTGACCTTTTTTTGAAAGAACATGGAAATACATACAGAAAAACTGAATGTCTGAAGATTGCACTAGAAAAATGACACATTTCAGCAATCAGAACAGCAAAAAAAAAAAAGAAAAAGAACAATTTCATATTCTACACTGGTTAAATTTTGTTCTGATAATTAAGCTTCACTATCCTACCACCCTCTGCTCCAGCTGGCCTTCTCTCAGTAGTCTGACCTGTGCTCAGTCTGCTTCAGTGTCTTTTACAGCTTGTGAGATCCAGTCCTACTTATCTGCCAAGTCATTTTCCTTTCAGTGATTTTGTAATCAGCTCCGCATCACGACTGTCTCCAGCCCGTCTCTTAATAGGTTTCCCTGTGGCTAATATCAGCTCCTTGTCTCTGTACGCCATTAGCCTCTTTAATAAAGTGTGACCCCTATCTGCGGTCCTGTCTCTCTCTCTGTCTCTGTCTCGGCCCATCCAAAGATCTAGACATCACAACGGCAAGGTGATGGAAAATGTCACTTCTCTTATTCAATTTGATATTAGATTTTTTTGATATTAGATATTGGCTTGGCCAGGCATCCATGCTTACGCGAGGTAACATAACCTGTTCAGGTCCTATCCCCTGACCAATCGGCTATCCTTATCTTAACCACTCGAGGTCAATGCATAATCCCAACCAATCGAGCTGCTTCGTAGGGCGGGACTTGCCTAGAAGTTACGTGGGATCCATAATAACGCTTCAGTGACACGCGGGACAAGAACCCCGGTCTCCGGGGTAAAAGTCCTGTGTTGTTTGACCCATCCGCCACCCCAACCAACCTCTTTACGCGGTCTTTCATACAACTCACTACCATTGTAATACTATGTCATCTTACAGCGCTGCGGTCAAGCTTTTTTAACATTAATATGAGTTCCCCCAGCCTGCCTATAGTCCCCCAGTGGCTAGAAATGGTGATAGGTGTAAGGGGGTGATTTTTGTTTTTGCAAAAAAAAAAAAAAAAAAAGGGCGACTGGGTTTAAAAAAAAAGGCAAAAGTTGGGAATCTTCTCCTTATGAGGTCATAAGGAGCAAGGTTACCTCCCCTCTTCTCTGCTTTGCCCGCCCAGAGAATTTGGCCCACCCATGAGAGAGAGACATCATGGCTTTCAAATGAGCAAAGTGGCAGTTGGTCAAGGCCACACCCCCACCCACCACCTTGCTCCCCCCTCTCCTCCTCAATAGCTACAGACACAGAAATGGCACATCCTAAGGAAAGCTCATTGTGGGACTGGCTCTAGTGGCTGTAATTCTGCACCAAGGCTGAATTTCGGGAAAGAGACTTCAGATACAGTATTAGGGGACCACTAAGGTCTATATAAAAGAGACTTCAGATACAGTATTAGGGGACCACTAAGGTCTATATAAAAGAGACTTCAGATACAGTATTAGGGGACCACTAAGGTCTATATAAAAGAGACTTCAGATACAGTATTAGGGGACCACTAAGGTCTATATAAAAGAGACTTCAGATAAAGTATTATTGGACCACTAAGGTCTATATAAAAGAGACTTCAGATAAAGTATTATTGGACCACTAAGGTCTATATAAAAGCATCCAAATAGCACCATGTCATGGGACCTTTAATGCCGCTTAAAGCAAGCTCCACTTTGTCACACAGTACCGAAGATGTTTTTAATTGAAGTTTGTAATGATTCAGTTTGGAACACTTGCAGCTAGCTTGGTTTATATAAAAGCCGTGTAGGCAGGACAAGGTGCAAGTTTTTGTCAATGTCGGTTAGAGTGTGAGGCTGTGATTACTTTCTGGAAATTCATACAGAATTTAATCAGTATTAGTGATAGTAGAAAGTAGAAAGGTTTTGTTAGATCGAAGTATGCCAACACTAGAGTGTGACTCTTCAAAAGTACACGTCCGTAGTCATACACTGCTCTGATGAGACTGTAATTGTAGTGTTATATGTTTGGTTGCTGCTTGAAATGAGAATCATTCCAAAGCTCTTTGGTGGAAAACACATTCCCCCAAACCCAGGAGAAACCAGATGACAGTGTCGGTGGGAACACACACATTGGGATCTTCCTCAACTATTGAGATGAAGTCATCTGTAGAAAAATGAGAGAGGCTGGCAGAAATGTTGAGGAGTGAAAGACAAGCCTGTTCAGACGATGGATAATAAATCAAACATCTGGATAAAATGATTATAAAATGGCTAGTCAACACCCAAAGATGTCAACACTGATCCAACTGATATATTTTATATTATTTATATATCTGTTTCATATAGGCTAAGTCTAGACTTTATTTATGTTGATGTTGCGTTTTTTTTAAACTATAATGAAATGTGATTGTAGTTGTTGTATAAAAGACAAGAATGTAATGTGATTTTATCTGGTGTGCACATGTATTTGTAATTGTTGTTGTGTTCATGTTAGGATGCCTATCATTGCTTTTTGGGGAGCCTCTGGCCAGGGACTGCAGATGGAAACTAGCCTATTGGCTAATTTGGGCATTTTTACATACATGTTTATTAATATGCACTGTACCTTTTAAAGGTTTCATCGTAGAAATACAGATAAGAATAACCAGCTTACTGGATTTCTGATTAGCATTTAAACATATTTGATGTCCATTATAAATGTTTAAAAAAATTCATATGAAGTATATAGGTCATAGGAAGTCTTTAAAACCATTTATTTGCTTGAAAACCTGTCCTCCCAGCTGTATCATTTACTTCCTTGTTCCTTTGGAGCTGTATTTGCCAAGACTTAAATAATTAATGACAAACTATTCTTCTTAGTACTGCTCTGGAGCTGTGGTTCACAACCACACGACTTTATTACAAATGTGTCCAAACCGCCATTGCAAGGAACAATGGTTGTTCCAACAAATGTTACGATTTTAGTCAAAAGCACTTTGGGGAATTGCTTGTGGGAAAGTGGTTATCTCCTGAAGTTTAGGCTAATCCTTTAGTTTTTATATTGAGGCTTTTGCCCCATTACTCTGCATTGAGAAATCTGAAACAGCCACTTTGCACAAAGGCTGACTCCTGGGCTTGAGCCAGAAGAGACATTTCATAATCCGTTCATTAACCCTCTGAGGACAAAAGACAATATTTAACAACACTCCTACTCAAAAAGCGATATTACAAAATTTTATTTTAGACATTTATTTCATATTTTATTCACATATTATGCCACTTTTCTCATTTCAAGCACCAAAACAATTGAGTGTAGGTATGTTTTCAAAGATTTGAGATTTGAAAAATATTTCTGCTTTAGGGCCAAATTATCCCATTATACATTGCTCTGGAAAAGAAATTGGCATCACTGTACAGAAAGCTGAGTTTGTTCTTAACATTTTGATATGAAACACATGGGGATCAGGTTATATCCAAAAATACTCTTAAAAGGAGAATTCAAGAAGAAATGTAAAAATGCACTTAGACCTCAGAGGGTTAATTTATTTCCCCCCAGCTATGCTGAAATATAAGAATGCCATTTTCCAATATAGCCACTGTTGAGGGTATCAAAAGAAAATTTGTGTGTGGTTGGAAACATAATGTGGACTGAAGGTGAAAACAGTGAGAAAAACTAGAAGCAGCCATGCGGTTATGCCAACCAATCAAGTTGCAGTTTCATGTCCATCAAGACTCATTATGTATGCAGTAAAGACTTTGAAGCACAGCAGATCTATTACTACAATTTCAAAATTAGTGTTGCCAATTCAGTATCCGTCCAAATGTCTCCTCTTCTGTTCCTGAGTTAAGGCATTGAATAATGGCGTTAAACTACGGTTAATGTATGGTTAGTCTGAAAAAGTTGAGGTCACTGACTGTATGGACTGGGAAACTGCTAATTAATTGCCCATTGGGATTAATAACGTGTCTAAACTACAACTAGAACTAGAACTATGGTTACCGTTTATAAAAAGAACATTAACTGCAGATTTTTGGGGGCACGTGTCTACAGGACATAACCTACCGTCTCCTGCTCGAAAGTCCGACACTCTGCACACCCATCCACCACACTGACATCCACAACGCTACAACATTGACACTATATCAGATGTAATTCAATGGGTGTGGAATCATCCATTGTGCATGTTAGTCCTAGGAATACTGGGCTGATAAGTCATGCATCTGTCCGTCCTGGAAGAGAGAGCCGCTCCTCCTGAAGGTTTTGATTATCTAAATGAAGGGTCTGAGGACAGAGGTGTCGTATGTTGAACAGATTGTAAAGCTAAGCAGATTTCAGATGGAGGGATCTTGGGTTTTTATAAATAAAAGTGACTCGACTTGATTCATAGGAGAACAATAAGCAATATTGTCTTTTTCTAGGCTATGAAGACTCAGGTTAGCAGGATTTATTTAGGAAGCAAAACAACATGTAAAGTACAAGATGGAGAGATTTTTTTTTTACGCTCATCAATCAAACACATCAGTCAAGTCCAAACCAACACATTCTCCGTCCCAGCGCGTCAGAAAGCGACAAGTGGCCAGGTGCCTTTAGCGTTTTCACTGACGAAAAAAAACGTCTCCTTTAGCGTCTAGCCCTTCGGCGTCATATTTAGACGCACTTGGTCGGGACTCTTGGTGTCACTTTTTGAAGCTCTGGGTCGGGAAGTACGTTTAACTGACATGCGGCACAAGAAAGGGACAGTTAGGTTTCGGAAAAGATCGTGGGTGGGGTTACAAAATGTACGTTTCAGTGACACGCGGGACAAGAAGGGGACACAAACCCTGGTCTCCTGGGCGAAAGTCATGTGTTGTTTGGCCCATCCACCGCCCCAACCAACCTCCACATTCTGGATTGTCGGTCTTTCGTACTACCAGAGATGGTTTAGAGAATCTTTGGTAGGCCTACTACTCGCTACCGGTGTCACTCTTAAAGGTGCTGTAGGTAGGATTGTGAAGATCCAGGAAATTTTAACATCAACAACTTCTCAGTCCCTCCCCCTTTTCTACTACACACAGTTAGACACCCCCCCCCTGGCCCTGATTGGTGTATCTGAACAGGGAGCTGTGTATTTTTGCAAATCGCACTACAGGCTGTAGGTGGTGCCAGAGGAGCCAGAGATTTTTTTCAAATGACCTGCTTCAGCAAATGTGACAGAAAGTTAGTTTTATAAGTCTTACCTACTGCACCTTTAATACTACGAGCCACAGTCAAGCTGCTGCTCTGCCCGGTGCATTCCAAACAGACGCTAAAGGGTGATATTTGCGTTGGTATCTGACGCTGAGAGCCACTGACCAAGCGTCAGTATTTTACAAGTTGGGAAAGAGAACGGGTTTTCCAAACACGGAGAAGTCCATCTTGTTCTTAAATCCACTATCAAGAAAAGAAGCGGCAATTCATGCTTTCTATAAATGTATCTTGGCTAAATAAAATGCATCTTATCTCATTCCCAGTGTTGCTAATGGTGGTTGATAATACATGACTGAGAACCACTGCACAGCGGACAAACACTTCTTTACTTCGTCAGGTCGTGTTTCCACCGGAGCACAAAAGCAGGATCACGAGAGAAGAAACAGGAGAGCGATGATAAGGACTGACTCTGACGCAGCATGTGGTCGTTATCTCTCCGTCTCGTAGAAAACACAACTGCATACACTCTCTCATCTTCCCTCTATCTCCCACGATACCACCCACCTACGTCAAACACAACTCCCTACATCTTCCTCTACTCCTGCCTTCCATCTTTTGCGCTCTCACTCTCTCCCTCCCACCCTCTGTGCCTCTCTGTCCGTCCGTCCCTCCCCTCCCCTCCCCTCCCCTCCCCTGCGGGTGCTGATACAGTGCACTAATGACCAGCTCAATAAATCAATGGCCCAGCCAATAACCATTACTTCCCTTGTGAGAGAAAGCAGCTGACGCCTTCATAAAAGGCGCCTTTCATTAGCGGCTATCAACCTGGCCGAGCTAGCGCATAACCTGCAGGACAACACGCACACACACACACACACACACACACACACACACACACACACACACAGCGGGGGCAGAAACAGCGAGTGAAGAAAAGAGAAGAAAGAGACAGACTGCTCAAGAAAGAAAACCCAAAGTTGTTTCCAGTAAATAAATCTTGGCTGCAGATAAATTCCCTCTGCCAGAATTTATCCTCCTTGAACAGATGGGATTGGGTTCACTTCAACAGAGAGAGGCAGAATTACTGTACGTGTGTGTGCTTGTTTTGAAGCAGAAAAGGGATTGGAAGATGGATAAAAATGGCAGCCTCTTCTTGCCATCCCTTCCACTCCCCCTCGATCTGTCGGAGGCACACAACTGGTGCATCGATGTGGGTCACGCGTAAACCGGCACAGTGGGTCGAGCTGGCATCGCCTCCCCCCGGTGGGATCCCACAGCTGAGCATCATCTCAGCTTGCTTATTATAAGGCAGCCCCTCACACTGTTGGTTTATGGATCACTTATGTAAGGGCAGTCTTTAGTTTTGTCGGGCTGGTGTTCACTCACTGACCCACAGATGGCAGTGTGGGATAGCCAGTTTGAGCTGAAAGTGTGGGTCATCACTGTCCGGTTTGCTGTTTGAGACAAAAAAAAAGGCAGGTTAAGATCAAAGCACAGCACACAGTGCCTCCCTCCCTCTCCACTGCCTCTGCTTTCTCTTCTGCCACTTATTAAAGGGTTAAATACTGCTCTGTGTTCATGTGAAGGTACCATGATGCAAGACAGTCATCACCTGAACAAAAGCACTAGTTATTTATTCCACTGCTATTAAAGGTATGTATGAGTGTATATACATATGCACATGCTCTTCTGATGGGAGAGAAGGAGAGGGAGAGCTGCAGAAACTCTACTTCAAATTCAGGCTTTTTTTTTTTTTTTCAGCAGATTTGTTCTCTTGCATTAATCTGGTTGATTCCTTATTATTTTGTTTTATACTTCTTTGTGTGATGTGTCATGAAGTGTTTTAATATTTTCTGATTTAATGTTTTGGACCACAGGACGGATCGTTATTCCATAAACAACCTTTAGCTGCCCTCCAAAACTGCTCACAATGGGGTTACACAGAAATTTCAGAGGGACAAGAACATGAATCAAGAATTGTCCTGTGGGATTTCTGAACGACTATTAGAAACTACATGAATTATGTCCAGTTGTATTGCTATGGACCAAAATTTAGTATGACAGCCACTTGTGTGGTAGTCTATGGGTACTTCCCATAACCCTTAAATTGCATCCCCGACTCCTACACTTGCCTCCCTTCCTTGAGTCTTAGTCTCTCCCACCGAGGAAGCCTGGGAGTGACGCAAGGAAATCATCGGAGGAGAGAGGCAACGAGCAAATGTGTTTTAGAGGAATGAGACGTCCTTCCCTCTGAAGCGTCACATGAATACGTCAGCTCTTTAGGCAGAGTTAGCAACTCCTTCAGCCGCACGTCTTCCGAGAAGGCTGCTCTCGTGTATCCTCGCCTATAGCTCCTCGATGATCCCTCCTCGATGTTCGTTCCTCGGTCCTTGGGGCAGAGATAAGAGCTTTGAGACGGCCTTCACCGAGGAGGGACAGAACAACTTCCGGTTAAGCTGAGGACCGACGAGTCGAGGAGCTATCAGATAAGGGCCATGAGATGCAGCTTTTATCCACGACCTTCCACTTCTGGGATTGCTCCGTTGCTGCCGGAAGTTCCGCCGTATGTCCTTCTTTTCGGCCGGATGTGCGTTACCTTCCTCTTTGGATTTCTGAGGACTGTTTAACTGCTCCTCAGATCTCTGCAGGGTAAATCCAGATAGCTAGCTAGACTATCTGTCCAATCAGAGTTTTCTGTTGCACGGCTAAAGGTGTAGACATATTTAGCCGACGGCCGACCGTTGACAGAAAACCCCGTCGATATGATCAGTCGCGTCCCCGAGGTCCAAAAAAGTGCCACAGAACAGAGCAAAAAGACGAGAGGAGACGAGACGTAATACATCTCTATAACAGCAGGCGGCGCTAATCTGTAATGTTGCCCAGGAAATGAAAACCGGCAGCTGATTGGACGAACGCGTCACATGGGTTTGTTTTCTACGGAAATTCAAAGCCAGACTGTCATGGCGGCTGTTCAGAATACGATCTCATATTGTACTAAAATAGTTCACCGAAACGTGTTTCTGAAAACATTTTAAGCGAGAAATAGGCCGTGCAGTTGCTGAATCTGTCTTCATTTCAGATCAACAAAGGTCAGTTTAAAAGATTTTCGTCAGATTTTGAGAGACTCTAGTCACCTCATCCCGCTCATCATTTCCGGGTGAGTCCCGACTGCCGTGCCGCCGACTGAACATGTCAGTTCGGCCAAAATGAAATCCGACAGCCCACGTACACATGTTCCTCCAAAAACAAGTTCCTTCCCGAGACTATTTTGCAGAGGCACCAGGGCTCCGTGACAATTGTGATTGGTTAAAAGAAATGCCAATAAACCAGAGCATGTTTCTGTCCCATCCCGGAATGCTGTGTGGACTCGCCAGACCCTCCTCCGCAGCACTGTGGAGGAAGGTCTGGCAATGGGAGACTACTTGTGTGGTAAAAACATTTCAATAAAAATAAGCTTTTTATAAGTTATGCAAAGTCCACTGCAGTGCTTTTCAAAAGTTCAACACACAAATCAATCAATTGCTGTAGCTTTCCACCATCACCAACCCTCCACCTACTTTGGTTCAACTTTGCTATCAAAGACACTCTGTTATGCATATTATGTTTTGCATTTTTGGTAGTAGCTTAAGCGCAGTCCATAACTGAATATATAACCTCTGGAGCCCAAATAATGAACAGTAGGTAAGTGTAAACGTTACTAATTGTGAGTAAAAGTTCATTCAGAATTCCATCCCACTGTATTTTAGAATGAATCCATCCCATCCTCCTAACACAGCGATATAATGTCAAATTTCACAGTCTTAGGCAGGAGGAAATATAATTTGTTAAATAAGCCACTTTAGAAACAAAATACTGCAAATGGGCCAATTTAAAGGTGCATTAAAGATGTTGGATGAAATCCTGTATAATATCTCAGATTTTCCTCTGGGATTAGGCTGCTCTACGCTCAGGTAAATGGGATTTGTTCTGTCTGGGAGTTGCTGGGTCTCAGTGGTGAACTAGAACTTAATGGATATGGTTAGCTCTGATGGAAGTTCATCAGTACCTTTGAATTGGTACACATACAACCCACACAACACATTATTGTTAATACCACCAGCTTTGACCAGATCTTGGGGTGAAATAACAGTTTTAACTTGGTCAATGATCTATAATAAAGTTGTTAACAAAGAAGGCAGACAGGACTCAAAATACATCAGGAAGATGATAAAACTAGGACTTGAACACAGAAGCTATGGTATATGTACTGGGGCTGATGAGTACTTAAAACGCAGCGCTTTCGCCGTAGCCTACTTAAGTGACATGAAGTTTATACTTGTCCGTTGGTGTCTGTGTCGATCTCTTTAAGAGAATAGCAGGGCTGACATGTGTGCGCACGTGGGGAGTGTGTGGTAGAGTGAGGGAGAGAGTGACGGTGATTAGCTTCGGAGCGTGTGCCGACTCTAGAGGCATAGTGGAAGAGAAACAAAGTGTCTCCCCTGTGCTTTCTGACGGTGCCATGTCATTTCTCTGACGCTCCATTGTTCTGACCTCTCAATAGCCCGAAAAATTCCCTTTGGTCCTACAGCCCACTAGTCCGACGTCCACCAGCGATATTGCGAATCCCACTATGGCCACGCCAAGACCGGCCCTTCAATAGCATTAGTAATAGCAAGGTAACGTAAACGCATTTGTACAGGTCCTATCCCCTGACCAATCGGCTATCCTAACCTTAACCACTCGAGGTCAATGCCTAACCCCAACCAATCGAGCTGCATCGTAGGGCGTGGCCATAGTAGGATTCGTAATTTCGCCACCAAAGGGACGTCGGACTAGTGGGCTGTAGGACCAAAGGGAATTTTTCGGTTTATTGAGAGGTTGGAACAATGGAGCGTTGTAGAAATGGGCAGTCCACCTTTGTGACCACGGTGGGAAATCTGTAGCAGGAAAAGTTAACCCTCTCCTTGATTTCATGTTGTTTATGGAGAAGGAGAACCAGTCAGTACATTATTTGGAAAAACCATGTTAAGTTGCCAGGGAAAAGAATCATCCTGTGGAGCCTACATGAGATTTCGTTACTAATTGTTTTCCAACTGTCTTCATCAGGATAACAAATTTTCACTCCCGCCACCTAAAAAGGGGTGACATTATCTGATGTATGTACAGTAGGTACTGTTAGGGTAAGATTTAGAAAACAGCATTACCAATCTTAAAACCTATTTTTAGTAGAGTTCACAGAATAATTGGTGATATTTCCCCAGTAATATAACTTTTGCTGCGTTGATTTGCCTGTTGCAAATGACACAAAGTTGAAGGTATTTTAAAACCCTAAACATTTCGGGGCTTTTGAAAAAAAACATTGGGTGCTGGAGCCCCAGAAGCCACCCCCTCGCTCCGGAACACACTGGTGGACAGGTGAGGAATGGCCAAGAAAGATTGGGTCAAGATGAGATAAATCTTTTTTGGAAAAATACTCTTTTTGCTTAAATGTCCTGCAAACATTATTTTCCTCAGGCTTTTACTATGAGCAATTTGACTGTGTTCTTTCTGGTTTAAAGAAGTACAGTTGTAAAAAGGTGATGTCACGCATAGTACCTCTCTGCATCGATCAGGATCAACAATATTCAAATAAAAATCTATGGAAGTCGTGGGGCTGCATGTATTATCTGTGGTATCGGCCACTGTCAATTACACCCACACAGTCCTGATGAAGCACATCACGAGTTTTTGATCTTTAAACCCAAAGTCTGCTTTGTCCTTACGTTTTTTGAAGGGTATATAGCATGAATTTATTTCACTGTCTCTCTTCTTCTATCTTCAGTTTTTTCTCTCTTCAGTATGGCGCCAACCATTTATCTTTATTTGAGCTGCTAAATTATAATGTTAAACATAACTCAAGTCTCTGTAATGGAGAGGACGACCCAGTTCCCCACTGATTGGCAGTCTACCAGTAACTTCAGCTCATCACATCTTCCCACCAATTGGCTTCGCCGTCCCTCGCCTGTCTCACAGCTAATTTTATTGATGGCGCCTTCTTACACAAGACAGGGAACTGAGTCAGTTCGATTTTCAGCAGCAATCTTGTGTAATTTTTACACCTTTCTCTCCTCTCAGGGCAGTCAAAGTTAGCAGTTAGTATATCATAATTAAAGTGAAATTGGTGATAGTTGAACGAGAATTATAAAAGGCACTTAAATTCGCGGTTCTGATCCTGGCTCAATCAATGAAAACGCCAGGGACTTTTTGTTGTGAAGAGAAACTTTGGATGAATGGCGGCATCAAAGGAGGGAAATCTATTATTTTTATATTTTATAACGCTCTCCATTCTGAATGTAGGTGCTCTGGATGAGTAATTTCTGCTAAAAGACATGAGGGCACATGGAAAGAAAGTCACAAGTGGACAGTATCTGTAAAGTGAAGCTACTTCAAGACTATTTTTATAGTCCAGCTTTCCATCCTACCTGCACTTACAGTTGCTTTGTCTCCTCTGCTTAGCTTCACATTCACAGCGATAACAGAAAACCCCAAACCCACATTCTAGTTTTGCAGGAATCCATGGTGTTATTTTCACACTTTTACACATACAGTACTTGTCTGTAGGTTGTTTTACATGGTTATCTAAATCTATTTGTCTGTCTCCAGCTGCTGCAAGATTAAAACTTGTGATTTGTGTTGAGTCTCACTAACTCTGTTGCCTTGTCCTCAATAACAAGAACCGAGTCAAAACTTAAGCATTTAACGACACATTGTACCAGTATAACTGTGTAATATAGTTACAACACAATGTCTGACATTGTCAATATTGATCCATGCACCTACCTACCATAAAAGGAATACACGGAGGAAACACAAAAATACAAATACATTTAAAGCAACATCTCTATCACTTTGAAATTAAATGTACAGCAACACACACACACACACACACACACACACACACACACACACACACACACACACACACACACACACAACGCACACACACAGCTCCATGCTGCTTTCTGTCTTCTTGCAGCCTCTCTTCGTTTTTGTCTCTTGTCCTGCCAATTCAATCCAGATTTTTCATCAAACCATGATTGTGAATGCACAACAGGTCTGGCAAATCATTAGACAACCGGGAGCTGTGGAACAAGCTTATATGAAGTATTAATTCACTTCAGAATGCATAATTATAAGCAATCCCAGATGGGTTCCTTTGCTGCCTCGATTCAAAACTACATAACAAGGAAAAACCAAATGACTGCTCAATTAGACTAAAAAGCTTCAGGCCACATACTGGGACCTCAGATGACCAGTGACGCTTTTTTTTGTTGTTGCATGAACAAGGAAACATCCGGCCTGCAACCCTCACTTGTTGTGGTGTCTACTATTTAAACTGCATAACCTGTGGACTTATTAGCCCAGAAGGTCAAGACATTTTTTCGGTTCGCACTTCAACAAGCTTGACTTGCTAAAAGCCCTGAAATCTGCAATATGCACATGATGGCTCAAACACATGAAATATGAATGTAATTTTGTTGATGTGCATGTACTATCATTGCTGAACAGCAGTGAGTACCTTTATTCATTTATTCAAATGATATTCCCGCCTCTGGAATAACTTGAGGTTTGATATAAACACAGTTAAAAAGTCATAGTCATAGTCCGATGTGTGTGTGTGTGTGTGTGTGTGTGTGTGTGTGTGTGTGTCCTTGATGTACTCAGCTGAAACAGATGCAGGATGTCTCTCACTGAGGGTTGTTGCTATGCAATGGCAATGTGGACATGTTTTACAACAGAACAGTTATGTAAGAGGAAACATACCGCACTGGCAGCAGGTATATATTTGTTTTTGCGTGTGTTTGTGTACAGTGCTGAACCCTCTTGCCTGACTGCACTCTGACCTCATGTACATCTTGCAGGGATATGCAAAAGCATAAATCCTTAGTTATGCAATATATACATAAAATAAATGTGTTGTTATAATAAGCCAATAATCCTTGTTGTTTAGCTGTTTGCATGTTGTTTAGGAGACTACCTGTGAAAGATAAACTATTGCATTGGTTGTTTGTTGAAATGGCTTGAATTGTACTTTATATTGAAGTAGCATTATGTTCTGTCGCGTGTGCGAAAACTCTTATGGGGAAGGTCAGAATGGATCGTTGGGTCTTTTACATTAGCGGTGCAGTTCAGTACAGTCAATGTTGGTTTCTATTCCTCGGATCTAAATTTCCTATTTGAAAATGGCCCGTAAAACTGCACCCAAATCACAATCACATTTATTAAAACAAATACTACACGGTTAAGGTTGTACAAAGATGGCGTTCAGCGTTCAAACAAACATTATATGTTGCTAGGGGACAGGATGTAAACTTGGATGTGAACTTGAAAAAAATTTCCCCTAGATGTATTAATAAAGTATGCCCGCTTCATCTTCTATAGGTATTAATACATTATGGCATATTCTACACCCAAACCTTCTCTCTAAGATTTTTTGCAAGTTGTCCAGATGCTCTGTTGAAAAATAGCGTAACTGTGACTTTTTTTATTAGGATTCACAACATCGTCATCTGCTCCCTTTTCCTATCTTCATTACACAAGGAAATGTGCAAATTGGTTCTTCTTCAGGTACAGAGGAATCAAACATACTTGCGCATGCGCCATTGAAACACTTTTAGTCTGAGCCATAGATGTGGCTACAACCAACTGGATGGGTGCACATGTCCAACCCTTACTCAAGAAAATACTGAGAACACAAACCAACGCTGTGTTTCGTAAAAAACACAACAAACACATTGAACAATTTCAGTGCTACAGTGATGACTTTAAGTAATTTGGTTTGCCTAAACCTGAAAAAAAGTCATGCTGGTGTGTGTTTGTCCTACTGATCCGGTCTCCAGATCAGCAAAAATAGGCTCTAACTTACCCTTATAAAAAAATCCATGGCAAATATTGAAACTTATCAAACCGTATTTCCACTACTGCTGACAAATATAATTGTTGGTGTCAGGAAGTTATTGCAGTTGGTCTATACAACGTGATAGATTGGATTAGATGCAGGACATCAAGATGGCTTTTCTGTCTGCAAGCATACTGCAAACTTATTAAACATTTTAATCAAGTTTTCAATTACGGTTTCTTCGGCTGTAACACCTCCTACAGCATTTCTTCCCAACTGAGCCTCGCCGTCAGCCAAATGATTGTGTGGTGAGCTGGACAGCAGTGCAAAAAGCTGCAGGATATAAGGCTAAGTCCCCATTCTCTCCTTTTCTCTCCCTTTATCCACAGTAATCCCCAAGAGCCCAAGATGGTAATGGGTAATGGATATCCAGACCCCTCCCTTCCAGAAAAACACACACACACACACACACACACACACACACACACGGTGATGCTAAGGGTGCAGGTTTCTGTGTCTAAAATTCTGTGTCCCTGGACCTTGTATCCACGGCGATTAGCTGGCTAACAGGATTACCCTGTCCCTCATTTCTCCATCCATACGTTCCGTCTTTTGTTATCCTTTCCTCCTTTGGTGCAAGTTTTTACCTCCCTTGCCACAGGTATTGGGGAAAATGAGACCGTAAACAGTTTAAAAGGGAAAAGTTCATGAATAACTTATTGCAAAAAAGTCAAGTGACTTGGTGAGTCAGTTATATTTGACTCTGAATTGCTCCAGCATTACATAGACATGTTCCCCAATTTCAATTGTACAGTATATAGGCTACATTGTTTTCCTTTACTAAATGTTGCTCCAAAATCTGACCAGAGCAGTGCTGGATTGAGTGTAGTGTGTGTGGTTTCTGCTCCATTTTGGATTGGCACACATTTTGGCAATTGCAGCTAATACTGACTTAATACCGAGTGTGGCAAGTTGACAAAATACATCTACCAGCAGCATTGTGAACAATATGGACTAATAAACACTTATTTCCCATGACTTTATTTGGCCGAATCCATTTGGAGTAGGTACTGTGCTGTCTCTGCCAGCACTTGAGAGCTGTGAAAAGATTAAATTAAACTTGACCACAGCATCTCTCTAATTACTTTAATATGCCGATCAAAAGAGAGGGTAGGAGATTCTTGGCTGTCAAACTTTGAGAAATCACACAGTTGTCGAAAGTTACCGTTAGTTGATCAAACTGGTTCTGTTTAGGAGAAGGAAAATATGTGACGTCCAGTTTTTCACAGCAGGAAAGAAGGCCTCTAATTTAATTAACAGTTCATTATCATCAGCATAGCAGTGGAAATTAATTTCATGCATTTAGTTTTTCCAAGAGGTGACATATAGAGAGAGGAAAGCAGAGGGCCAAGAACACAGCCCGTTTTACTATGTTTAACCCTGTCAGCCGGTCAGTTTGGAGTCTGGAGAAGTGACTGCAGACCAGGCCACACAATCAATTGCTTGCTCTGAACAGGGATGTTCACAGGAACAGGGAACTCTGCAAACTTGTTTGGCAATGAGGCTATGCTAGTGCCCTTACTAACGGGCCTGCTAAAAAGCCTGTGGCTGAAGCTATCTGGAGTACCTTTGACATAAGGTAATAATAGCACTAGTCTATATCGACGATGTTTTATCTACGGGATTGTTCCGGTGCTGCTGGAGATTCCACCGGATGTCCCGCATTTTCTGCTTTCTTATTGCTGGCATTCTAAACTCCGGTCGATTCAGGAACATCCTCCGAGCTAGAACCGACAATCTATCTTTTTTAATGGAGTACAGTACACACTCGACAGCCATTTGAATTCCAGAGCTCGCCTCTCTACGTGAACATGTTCCACCAAAACAAGTTCCTTCCCAAGGCTATTTTGAAGAGGCACTGTACCTACAGACTGTACCTGAACATATGGGGATTGTGATTGGTTTAAAGAAATGCCAATAAACCAGAGCACGTTTTTCTCCCATTTCGGAATGTTGTGTGGACTCACCAGACCTTTCTTCGCAGCGCTGTTGAGGAAGGTCTGGCAATGCAAGACTACAATAGCCCAGATGAGCTGTTCTAATGGATGGTCATGTCTCTAGAACTTACAGCCTGTCTGCAAAGGTGTAACAATTAACCAAACCCTCGTAACAACTGTGGCTGCGTTAGCTGTGGGTGATCATAGCCTAAGCTAGAAGGCCAGGCTTGGAGCTAAACCAACAGGGCAGCAACCGAGGCTACTGTCTTAAGCTAAGCTAAAGATCATTTTGAAAATAAAAAAGTAGCACGTCTGATATGGACATAGCACAGGCAGAGTAACAGAATAGATGAGTGGAGAGAGAGATTAAAACAGAAAACCGAGGAGGGAGTAAAAGTAGTCAGTAGTTGTCAATCTCACATAAATCACAATGTGCTGCAAGCTGCAAGTGGAACAGTGTGCTATCCATGCTTAAGCTATTCCAGAAAAACAGATTTATTCAGTTGTTTTTTTTGCAGAGGAGTGGGGGGCCAGAGGAAAGTTGGAAGATGGATGAAAGGTGGTGGTCGATATCCTAACAGAGACAAATCAAACGCCCCCCGATGTCCAGTAGCCCGGGGCCATTAAACGCGTTTCAAAGCGCTTGGATCTCGAACCTTTGCAGGGCATGAGCAACTTCTTTTAACCAATGCCCAGCAGCAACAACCCACAGAGCTGCAGAATAATTCTCCTCATCCGCAGTTGGTGACGATACTCAATTGGCTCTCTATCAGGTAGCACGGTCACAAGTTAATAACCTGTTGAAATACATATTTCCCAGGTCTCTCCCAGCTTTGTTCTTCTCTTCAGAGCCAGTTAGCAGAACCCTACCTTGTTAACTCGCTGCTGTATACATAAAGAACTTTGAAGTGTAAAAATGGCCCGCATTTCTGCTCTTCCAGTCCCTGGATGGCCCCACGGCAGGATCAACACACCCATGGTCACAAGTCACCTTCAAGTTCTCAATGAGCACAGCCCACAGCAGACTACACCTGGCAGCTCATTTGTTTTAGCATGTCAGTTTAATTAAACACAATTGTATGACTAAAATAATAAAGGCTTAAAACTAGATTTCAACACAAGGTCAAGTCAATGTATTTATACGGCCCAATATCAAGGCCTCTCTACCAGGGCTCATGAGGTTTAGCGTTATAATTATTATTATTTAATTGATTGCTGGCCGCAAAACATGAGTCTCAGGGATAAAATATTTACTTTGTACTACAAAACAGGGCTTCAAATTAGGGCTGTCACAATTAACGCGTTAATAGCGAGATAACGACACTCATTTTTTTTTACGCGATTTTGTTGGCAACTTGGCGGCGTTAGCCCTATTCACACGGGATTAGTATTACCTGGTGACCTAGTCATTTTTAATAATTAGGGCGGTTATCTGTGATCTTAATCCAGTGCGAATTGGCCACGTCTGTAATTTTTCAAGTAAAAATTCACCCGCAAATGACATACCATATTTCGCCGAACCCTGAAGTACTGTGATAACATAAGTCCCGTGAAAATCAACATGTCTGTGATTTGGCGGGGTCGTATATCACCGTTGTATCCCTCTCGCGAAGACTGATATGGGATTGCGGATGGCTGTGGACGCCACCTTTCATGGCCAACCTAGTCTTGACCACTGCCCGACCGGAGACCTCTGTCCTCGAGTCGACGTGCTCCCTGCGGCTTCATCCGAGGGCTGACGGTGATCCTGTGTGGCTGCTGCCATGGCAGGATAGGGTGTGCGCCTCTGGTAACCTCTACCGGGCCTGGCACAAGTGGATACGGAACCCCGACCCAAGTGAGGTGCGGCGGCCTCGCCCTGGCCGTCCTCCGAGAGCCTTTGGGTAGACAACTCTCGGGGTACAGATATGTCAGTAAATTCAACTAAAAGCAGGCTTTGCTTATCCCGTGTGAATGCACCACACGAAACTCAGATGTGGGGGGAGGTAATTTCTTAATTACAAGGTCCCCAGATGATGCTAATCCCGTGCGAATAGGGCGATACTATCTAGGTTTAGGGACTTTTCGGACCCTCTTAGCTACTTATAAATATATTCAAATATATTACTATTGTAATTCATTCCCATGCAGGCAGTGGCCGGGCAGCCATACAGTCTTGGAGACGGTGGGTCTTAGGATACATCCATGAACGGGAGTGGATGGCTAGCAGAAACAGAGCTCCTTGAGCAGAAATGGATACATAAAGTGGTCTTTTGAATGGCAACTTGAGTTTCAAAGCCCTTTCAGATGGTTCTCTCCACAAGACTAAAATGATTTGCATGTACTGTCGATGTGAACTGAGTTACCACCGGAGTAGTCTATATCCTTGATGTTCCACTTCGGCGATTGCTCTGGTGCCGCAGGAATTTTTTTTGTCTTTTTCGCCGATGTCCGTTTCCTTCTGCTTTCTTTATGTTGGAATTTTAAACTCCAGTGGATTTATGAGGACTGTGGTTGATTGTTCCTCAGATCTCTGCAGGGTAAATCCAGACAGCTAGCTAGACTATCTGTCGGCGTTTTCTCTTGCATGACTATTTTACAGTGGCTTACAGAGCTTAGCGCCGTCCGTGATGATTTTGATTTGTATAAAGAAATACCATTACACCAGAGCACGTTTCCCCCCCCCCCCATCCAGTAATGCTGGGTGGACCAGCCAGACCCTCCTCCGATCCGCAGCGTGTAAATGGTCTGGCAAAGCGAGACTACCACTGGAGTAGCCCAGTCAAATACCACTTGAGCATTAAAAACTTGAAAAATATCCCTTTTAAAGTACATTTCAAACAGATAAAGAAATGTGCGATTAATCGCAAGTTAACTAGGACTCTAATCCAATTAATAGCAAGTAAAAAATGTAATTGGTTGACAGCCCTACTTCAAATATAGGTAATAATGGAGGGGCAGCTGTAAGGCCATTATAAAAGGTGCATAGGTCACATCTACCAAGGAAGGTAATTTAAAATAATACCAGCAATTGTTTCCACTGACAGTAATGGACCAGCACCATGTAAATACTAAAATTCACACTTTATTTAAAACTGGGTAAAAAAGAAGCTAAAACCCGTGTTCCTTCTTTTTCGTCTGTTCTCCGTTGTCTCTTTTTCACTGCTCCCGGTCTCTCTGCCACACCTGTCTTCAATCAGTTCATTAGTTTTTACACACCTGTCTTGACTCAGCAGCCCATCAGTCCAGGCCGTGCTGAATCAAAGTCAAAGGGAGGGCGACTGGTCTCGCCATAGTAAAGTTCATTCATAATACAGAGTTGCACATGCAGTAGATTATAAAAAAACACACGGGCACAGCAAACAGGATTAAAATAAACATGAAAACGCTAAAATCCTGAAAAACACGCATGCAATTAATAAATAAAAACCACACTGGCACAGCAATTCACATGCAACAATAAAATCAGTGGCACACAGGGGTATTACTACATATTCAAATTCTTTACCTTTGACACATTCTAAATTAAATCTGCAATTGATTAAATTACCACCAGCCATGTAACACTAAGTGGACATGGGTATTGCAGGGACTCTGGAGGTCTTGGGCCCCGGGGCAGTTGTCCTTGAGTCATTTAAATACTTTTGGCATAGAAAGTTCTATCTATTGCAGTGCTGTTTAATTAAAATGCATGGTGTGCAGGGCATTATAATTCACAGTCTTGCTCACAGTCTATCAATGTTTTGTATTCATAGGCTTCATCTGTGTAAGTACAAATTAGAGATATTGTTCAACGTTTTGGGCAAATTTGTTGATTCACTTTCATTCCAAGAGCAAGATGAGAAGATCAACACCACTCTCACGTTTGCGTTAAGTACTGAGCTGGAGGCCATTAGTCTGTGGTAGTTAAATACATAAATACGTGTCACAATTACACCTACCAGTACCTCTAAAGCTCTAATGAACACATTGTACTTTGTTTATTCTGCACACAAACTGTGTGTTAAAAAGAGAATTAGTGGTTTGGATTTGGTTTTCTGGGTGTAAGCTTGCACTTACATTTTGGATGTCGGAGCTTCACACCGTCACATGAAAGAACCTGACACAGTAAGCAATTTTTGTACGTTCTCGTGTTTCCCTGTCGTGTTAACCATGTCACGTCACCCAATGTATGATGTCATGTTTGATCTAGGCTCACCTGTCATGTCTCACTTCACAAAAATAAAATAAAAAAAATCCATATAGAGAAACAAATGTAGCGTGAGGGTTCGATAACGGCTGCACTTTACAGTTCTTTACACTTTATCAGCTCCACAACAACAACAACACTTCCTCATTTTACTTAATCACATGTTGCTGAACTAACCAATCAGATGCTAGCAGAACATAGACTCAGGTAAATGTGAGAAAAAACAGGGGTAGATTCTTAACTGCTGATGTAAATAATTAAACATGTAAATATGCAAGTACTGACTGTTCAAACACGAAAATGTACAGCAACTAGTTAACTGTATAAACACTGTAAATACATTTTTAGTAAATTAACTCAAATATATGCATTAACTTGTAAATCTTACACAGTTAAGTTGTTTTCCTCCAATTTTTCTGAAGACGTTTCCCTTTGGCTTGGATATTTAAGCCTACTTACTCTGGTTTGGGTAATGCAAAGTGTAAGATAATGTTAAGATACAGCTGGACTCTCTTTGGGCAAAGCTTAGGTCAAGGCTTATAAAAGCATTTGCTTTAGACGTTAGCACTTACTGTAGAATCCACTCTGAGTGCTCTGACTAAAAGCATCCTCCGGATAGCGATTGTGTGCACACACCTCTTTTAAAGCTGAGAAGAACTGAGAGGGAGAAGTGATGGACACAGTTGTGCAGCCCTCCGAGACAGAAAAACAACTGAGCCTAAAGGTGTCATTCATAACTGCCCTGTACCTCCCACATTACTGTGTAGGAGAGAAGTGCTCCAGATATGTATGGATCATGAGATGACAAATTCACCACCAACCCACGCTGCTGTTGCAGTATTGACACTGTTGGCAGCATGTACGGCCCGAGATTGATGAGATCAAGCTAAACTGATCTATAGAACGAATCACACAACGCACACTGATGTAAAGCAGAGAGTCCTCTCACACCATCTAGCTCACTTATCATGAAATAATAGCCTGCTGTCTGATAGGTACTGGGACAAATCACGTTGAGAAAATCTCTGCTTCACAGATGTCCTGCTGCGTAGATAACAAGCATGACATTTCCCTGACAGCAATTAGCGCTTCCCTCATGTCATGTCGTAGAGCAGAGATTAATCTCACCGTTATTCTGTAATAATCCGTTATTAAAAAAAAATCTATGTGTATTTGCAAATAATAATGTTACTGTACATATTTCAACTTTCTTCAAGATTTCTGTAAAAAGGCACATTTATTAATCCATATGTATAAGAGTTTAAGCCAAGCTCGAGATGTGTCTAACAGTCCGGAGTGCTTCTGTACATCCAACATTAAAGTTAAAATGTAAAATAAAGCCGTTTTGAGGAGAAGTAGAAACAAAGACAGTCAGAATTTGAAAGGTTTCCTGATCCACAGTGGCCTAATTTATCACATTAACAGAAAACAAAAAGTCTCTGAGTCCTGCGGGGGGGAAAAAACATTTTCTCTGCAATTAGGACTGCGTCTGCAGACACACTTGCCTGTCCTGCACTGTATCATCCTCATTAATGCTCAGACACATAAGGATTAACATGTCAAAGAAAACCAAATCACAAGGAATGAAAGAAAGTCAAAAGTGTGTAATCCTTGCTATTTTTCATCTTACAATGAACATAAAGGGAAACCCGTTTCGTGACTATTGATCTTGAAAAGCAAAAGGCAGTATCGGTCATGTAAAATATATAAAGGTTGTTGTTTGTGATTCTTGAATATGAAGTTGAAATGAAAGCATCTTAAGAAGTTGTTGCATCCCTCCGACATGCATTCATATCCGATCGTGGCACCGATACAGCTGGAATCACTGATGCAGCCAAAAGGTGTGTGCGTGTATGTGTGCGTGTGTGTGTTTGTGTGTGAGATTAAAGAGAGTATTTAATGATTTAAGAAGGCTGCAGAGCACAAGCCAGACGTCTTTTGATGTGCTGAAGGTTGCTTCCAGAGTGGAAACCACTCAATGATGGTAGAAACACAAAGTCTGCATGGACAGTTATGCAAATGAATACATGCACATGAAACATTCACATACCACACCTACTTGCACAGAAACACCTGCGCGCGCGCGCACACACACACAAACACACACACACACACACACACACACACAACACACACACACACACACACACACACACACACACACACACACCCACCAGTGGTGAAGAAAGTATTCAAATCCTTTACTTACGTAACACCAAAACAAAGATACTCTGTTAAAAGTAAAAGTCCTGCCTTGAAAATCTTACTTAAGTAAAAGTATGTAAGTATGATCAGGAAAATGTACTTAAAAGTATTAAAAGTAAAAGTACTTAAAGTGATGGTTCGGAGTAATTCCCTAGTCTTTCCACACATGACCTGGAGCTAACCACCTTTCACCTGGTTAACTTGTTCATTGTTAGCATTTAGAGTAGCAGTGTTATCAGCTTATTTAGCTTAGCGGGATCGACGCACGTTTGTATTCGTAAATTACCCCACTAATAATACCAAACGTCTACAAGTAGTGCAAATAAGTTATGCTCTCATAAAACGATGGATTGGAAAGTGTGTGTACACCAGAAGTTTATGTAAATAACACTTGCCTGCTGGCTTCTGCTCTCTGCTTTTTTTTTTTGCTGCAAAGACGATAGGTCGCTTGGCCATTACATATAACACCGAAAAGAGATGCAACAAAAATATTTATTAATTTAACTTTTTTTTTTAAAGTAAGTGCTGTAGTATAACTAGCAGGAAACAAGTAATAATTGAGATAAGTTTGGAGACATTACCTTATTTAATCATTGAATTAATAAATATTTTTGTTGTAACTCTTTTCGGTGTAGTAATTTGTAGACGGCCCTAAGCACTCGTCTAACTGCAGGTAGCGGCAGCAGCAACAGAGAGCTGAAGAGAGCAGGCAAGTGTTCATAAACTTCTGGTGTACTTACAAACTTTCCAATCCATCGTTTTATTACCTATTTGTACTACTTGTAGACGTTTGGTATCATTTTGGGCATTATTAGTGGGGTAACTTACAAGATACAAACGTGGGTCCATTAGCCCCTGCGCTAAGCTATTCAGCTGATAACGCTACTCTACGCTAACTCTCCCAATGTTAGACCCAGGTGAAAAAAGCTTCTGGGGGGGTGTTTGGCTCGAGGTCATGGCGCAAAGGACCCTAGGGTGAATTACTCCGAACCATCACTTTAATGCAGAAAAATGCTCAAATTTTAGGAACTGGAAAGGATCAAACAGTTCTGTCAAACAAAAGTGTTTAATGGTCTAATTAATTCAGCTGCACTTGTAGGCCTATTAAACAGTGGGTAGTTAAATTTATGATACGACATCGTATCGTAACTACATGTGTTTTATGTGTAAATCTTAGTTGGTAAAGTAACTAAAGCTGTCAGATGAATGTAGTGGAGTAAAAAGTACAATATTTCTCTCTGAGATGTAGTGGAGTAGAAGTAGAAAGTAGCATGAAAAGAAAATACTCAAGTAAAGTACCTGAAATTTGTACTTAAGTACAGCGCACGCACACACACACACACACACGCACACACACACGACCTGTTTGACTTGTTGGAATGAGATGACTGCTTCTGACATATCAGTTTGACCCTGGCTTTACCACGGTCGCTAGTGTCGTGGCTAAAAAAGTGTGTGTGTGTGTGTGTGTGTGTGTGTGTGTGTGTGTGTGTGTGTGTGTGTCAGGGCTAATGTGGCGTAAGGTGACATTCTGATAAATCTCCAAGCAGCCTGCGCTCTGCCCTTTCACAGCTGCTGACTATGTTAATGGAGAGTGCAGATCCAGGGTCTGCTGGTTCTCTCTCCGGTGCCGCCGCCCCCCTCCCCCCCCCCTCTGCAGACACTCACAGCAGAGATGGATTCGACATGGAAGTCGATACAGCATGCAGGTCTTCCTGAAGGATGAAGCCTTGGGTTTCGTTTAAATGCACTTTGATAGAAAACTAAATTGGTGATTGGATATTCTTGCACTGTGCCCAAAAGTATCAGTAATGTGCCCTGGAGGCAAACTAAAAGAAATAAGAAAAATAAAAAAATATTGGCTGCAGTGTCTTCCACCTGGTCATTGCTGCCAAACCAAATTCACAAGTCAGCTAAGGTCATACAAAGAAGAGCTAAAAATACTGAAAATTATAAATGCCTCTTGTGGATTTCTCTAGTAGTTCACAGACATCAAAGCCAGCACTCCTTTCATCATCATTTACACCTCTCCAAATGTCAAACGTCTCTTCTGTTCTTCCAATTCTCATTATTGTTAGCTCTCGGTTTGTTCTTTGCTTTTTTTGGAGAGAAAAATGTCTACTTTTGATTTCACACACACACACACACACACACACACACACACACACACACACACACACACACACACACACACGCACACACACACACACACACACACACACACACACACACACACACACACACACACACACTAACTGGCTAATGATTCGGTAGTCAATCAAATCCTCGGACCGAGAAATACTAATTAAATGAACAACAACTGTAGTGCACCACACTTGCACCTCTCATGTATTATCATTACATTCCATTCACATAGTTCAGCATGTGTTTTTCTGAAAGATAAACAACCTCTAAAAACCGTGACTTTTAACTTTCAACACCTAAAATGAGCATCTTCGACTTAGACTGGATCAAAACTATTCCATCCCCTACATCAGTGGTTCCCAACCTTTTTTCCTTGGCGCCCCCCCCTACTTATGTCTAAGAAAAGCTGAGGCCCCTCCCCCCGAAACCAAAGTTGAGGTAACTCTCGAGATAGAGCCTTACTTTCTTTTTTGATACAGAGCAGTTATCAGGACTTTTACGTTTCTCCGTCATGTTTCATTCATAAAATAGTGATGCCGTGGCGGCAGGAAAGACGAGGATGATAGCAGCTAACAGCTAGCAGCTAGCAGCTAGCAGCTAACAGCTAACAGCTAGCAGCTAGCAGCTGACCTGATGACAGCATGGGTCCCAGGTTAAGAGGTCCAGGAGGTTTGGCCTACTAAGTAGCCTGCCTCCAATTTTAAGCAAGAACAAAAATATATAGTTTTTATACAGACTTTAGTATACATTATCTATTCTAGTGTATTATCATAATTTGTTTAACATGTGCAAATATTTCTTTTTTACCTCATCCTCAAACCAGATAAAGACTTGCGCCCCCCTGTGATCTTTGCCGCCCCGCTAAGGGGTGCCTGGACCCCAGGTTGGGAACCACTGCCTACATGATTAAAAACACAAACCTGTTTGCAAATTGTGACTCAATCCACTCAGGTTGATCTTATGAGCCATTCGTACATATAGATAGGAAAAGTAATGCACGTTATTTGCATGTATTCCACGTATTGATTACTGATAGCGTCACATTAACCGCCACTCTACAAGACCGTGAAAATCCGTGTATGGAGAAAGTCAGGGTGATGGATGAGTTACAAAACACAGAACTTTGAACACGGCATCATGACTTTGCAAAAACGCCACTTTCCTAAAGCCAAATGGCGTGTTATCTGTACGCATTATGAGCTATCCACGTGTATGTCTACGCTGTATACAGAGGACACGTTGTGTGTTATCATGAGAACGTGCCGTACTATCGCAAGAACATGCCATACTATCGCGAGAACAACGTCACATGCGTTTAAAAAAAAAAAAACATTGGAAAAAAAATTCATAATAAAAAAACGGCTGACAAATGCCACACGCTCCTGTGTGAAAGTCCTGTGTTACCCATCCACCACCCCATCCAACCTCCTTTCATACATTTTGTCATCATTTTGACTAATTTTATTGATGTAATGTAATCTGTAATCTGTGAATGCGTGAGATTGTGTTTCTTGTTTAATATTTTATATTGTAATTTATTATTATTTTTGTTTTTGTTTTGCATTATCTTGTATGTTGTTGTTTTCCTGCCTCGGGACTACAGGTGAAAATAAGCATTTATGCTATAACCGGGCTCATTTACAGTCTGTACAGAAATGTTAGATTGTTCATTAATATGCACTGTCCCGAATAAATAAATAAAATAAATAAATACTACTCGCTAAATTCACACGTAATGTAGGTCAATGGCGGTTGATAAACACGCTAAAAAGCGATTATGCGTCTTGTTAACACGCCAAAATGGCATACGAATTGGCGTGTCATACATACGCCACTTTATGAGATCAGTCTGGAACTTTGAACCAGGGCAGCGGAGTTTGTGTCCTGGAAGAAGTGAAGGGGAAAACACAAGACCGGTAGTACTACTTACAGGTGTTTTAACCCCAACCCCAAACTTTTCAAAATCCTAACTAATTGTTTTGGTTCCACGTCACGTTGCAGTTTCACAACTTTTTTGTGGCTAAACTTAACTTGACCGGTTGGTGTCCGCCATAATTAGTAAGATGCACGAATTGTTGTGCATAACTTTTTGAATGATATCACACTAACCCGTTAATGAGAATGCGTTGATCTGCCTATCCCTATAAAATGATTGCATATCTCCTTACTCTATATTCCTATTTGTGTTAAGTATCAATACTAGTGCTGTCAAACGATTAAAATATTTAATCGTGATTAATCACGTTAATGTAATAGTTAACTCGCAATTAATCGGACATTTTTATCTATTCTAAATGTCCCTCGATTTCTTTTTGTCCCATTATTTTTTCTCATTTTAATGCTCTTATCAACATGGAAAAGTGGATCGGCTTGCTTTGAGCTTTTATCACTTGGCTTTGACGAGGGGGCGGAGAATTCACATCAGCTGTGTGCTTGGCCATGAAGTGGTATTTCAGACTGGACGTGCTGCGATGATAGCTCAGTTCACAACAACAAAACACACACACATCACTTTGGTCTTGTCAATGGAACCATTTGGCAACTTTTTAAAAGTAAACTTTCCATTCAGAATCTTATTGTCATCCATTTCAGCATCTCGCTCTCGCCATCCACTCAAAACCTGACGTCAGCCTACTACTCTTTGGCCGGCTCGCAAGCCCAAACAAGTGTGTGTGGTGTGCCTGTTTTATTTCAGGTCTAGCTAGATCCGGTGTCGTGTTGTAGTTTTTCTAACGTTACTAGTTGTTGCAACAGCATGTGAAAAAAACTACAAAGTTTGCTAGGCCAAAAAGAACGTTAATCTCCTGATTAACAAATGTACGCTGTTAAAATGGGTTTGCGTTAACGCCATTAATAACGCGTTTAACTGACAGCACTAATCAATACATTTCTTTTAAACATTTATAATTTGTTGTTTGTACCACCTTTTTATACAAGAAACAGTAACTGTTATCGGGTGATGACTCAGAAACGATGTTGGGAGACTTCAAAGATGACGACCAGTCCGATGAATTTAAATCAAATGCAGCTTTATTCAAACAGTGAACAAACTTTCATGACAATGAGACCACCGTGAGCATACAGACTGCCCAAGGATGACCAAAATGCACATCAAAATGGATCCCTTTTAAACTCTTTTTGTGCTCACACAGCCCAAGATATCTATTTCAGTGGAACAGTTTACTCTTAACCTGCACCTTTTATGGCAGATGCTCCTAATAGATTCCCACATTCCAATCTATTCCTGTGGATGAAGGTTGTCCCCAGACTAACCTTCTTGTGTAGTACCTTACATACAAGATATGAAATACATTTGAAACATGTAGGTCGGAAATATCCAACCTATCGGTAACAACTTAGGATAATAACTTGTATCTTATATTTATAATTTTATTGTGCAGCGGATGTAATGTTTTTAGGATCCAGATGGTGTCTGGAAACCCCTTTAGGACTGTGATGTTAGTTGTTAAACCACCTTCTGGGTTGTTTAAAGATGGCCAGAGATTTATCTCTCAGAGAAACAGATGCTTTGCTCTGTGACACAAATGAAATGCTAATGCCTGAGAGGCACAAACTGGGGCTACGGTAACAAGTGATGCAACAAAACCTGAGTTTATTCATTGACAGTTGTTGAAGCTAAGGCCGGTCATACATGCTTAACAACAAATCACAATTTTTTATTTATGGTCTCCACTATGGCCACATTAACCTGGCTTTTACTAAATATCCATCTCCTCGCCTTTAACAAACATGCACGTTTTTAGAGCATATGACCCCAAAACCCACCGGAAAATGCCTGCACATGGATTTACCCTTAATGTATATAGATGACCCTTCCCTGCAAATGAAAGAATTGTAGCCAGAGGCAACCCAACGTCCACCATAGGCTGATGTGTCAATAATGGAAAGTTGTGTTGACAAGGGTAATTAGTCACTGTGCAGACTCCGCTGAATGAAAAGAGGAGAAATGGTGAAAAGAAGGAAGATAAGAGGAGAGCAGCCACTAGGAGAGTCCTTAAGAAGAGAAGGGGAGAGGAGGTAAAGAAAAGAAGCCGGGAGACGAGAGGGGAGAAGATAATGAGAAATGGCGAGAAAGGTGAAGAGCGAAGAGCAAGGCTAAGGAGTGGATAAGAATAGTAGAGAGGTGAATTCGAGAGATGGAAAGGAAATAAGGGCATAATGAGAAAGACAATGAGGAGAAGGTGAATGAAAACGAGATGAAAAAGTGACTGAGGGGGGTGGGGGATTGAAGGAGAAGTAGAACAATAGGCAAAGGTGCAAAGGTGAGGCGTCTTTTTTTCACAAGTTATTGCGTGTGTGTGTGTGTGTGTGTGTGTGTGTGTGTGCGCACGTAACACATAAATTGTGAAGGAACAAACGGATTCTAATGTGTTCTGCACTTTAAATAGTTTAGTTTTATTTCAGTAATTCACATAAAAACGATAATCACAACTGATGATGGAGAAACAGAAATTGCAGTGTAATTTTATTTCTGTCATTCTCCTGTCATAATCTGACATGGACTTTGCTGTCTTGAACTCTGTATACATTTGTTAGGGAAACTTAATGTCATTTTGTGAACCCAAACTTAACTGCTGGACTTCAGTAAATGGAGGTTTTCGGTTTGCATGTCTCTTTGTAGCCTTAAAGCCCAACCTGAGATTAGTCAAGTGATGCTGTTTGAGTCATTTCGTCAGATTTCACAAATCTCCTCCACTGCTACAGAAGTGAGTCAATTTCTTTTAATCTCTAATTAGCATTTTTTTTGTGGTTATTTGTGTGCATTACCCTCACATTTACCATGAGCAGGCTAATTTGTATCCACAGTAAGGGCTGGACTAGGCTCCAGGCAACTGGGAGATTGCTTTCAGTCGCACTTGCTGTTTATTATGGAGCTAAATGAAACTAGGTGGCAGACGGGTGAGAGGCTTCACTGCTCTGAGATCCGGCACCATTCATCTGCATTAGGACCACTTATTATAAAGGCAGCAATTTATTTTCTTTGGCACTTTTTTTTTCTGTGAGGTTGAATAAGTGAAAGAGAAGTGTGAGAAAAAAAAGGGGAGAACGGAAGGGAAAGAGAGAATTGATTTTGCAGGATGAATGGAGCTAATGCTGTATAATATTTATCTCCACTAGATTAACAAACCACCGGGTGCCTCTAAAAAAAAAAAAAAAAAAAAAAGAGAAGCTTAATTGAACATCTCCAGCATCCCTCTTTTTCTGGCTGTTGTCGGCTCACTGCATGCCCTTTTCTCGCTTTTCTCTCTTTTCATCCCTCCCTCCTGCCGGGACTCCAACAGGACAGATGAAATGGGTTGCAGTCATTCATCGATGGAAGAGAGAAATAAAGAGAAGATAAATAATGCCGGTTGGAAATGTTGGCGTTTTTTATTGCGATTGGCGCCGTTTCTACGCGGATTTGCATTTGGAGCGTTTTTCAACTCCAATGAAGATGCACAAGAGCACACACGCCATGACAGAATACTCAGGGATACAAATTGACACACACATTGGCAACACACACACACACACACACACACACACACACACACACACACACACACACACACACACACACACACACAGTAAAAGTTGCTCTCATGAGACAGGCAGCAGCCTTTCAGCAGTGCACACACACACGCACACACATAAAGATGCACTTTATTCAGCTCAAGTGGATTTTTTTGGTAACTATTCACTGGGCATATGTCATAATCTCTATAACTTTAAAAACTCACGTGAAGGCAGAATGGCTTCGCATTCCCTCTCTTTAATATGCGGTGCTCCGTATGTGAGAATATAAACAAAGTCACGTGACTAGGGGCAGAGGGCATCGCTGAGGGCAAGATTGAATGATATAGCGATTTAATTAGGGCCCGAGCGCTGAGAGCGGCGAAGGCCCTATTAAAACTGAAGGAATTATTATTACGGCAAATCAATCGCCTTTTTTGAGGGTCTTAACTTACTCAAAATCTTGTCGCATCAAGTCTGGTGAGAATTTACGTATTTTAACAGTTTCGGGAATAGGCGCAAAAAAATTGCTCGCTAGTGCCCCCTACCAAACATAAAATGTTTTGCCCCTGCAGTGCGTTTAACATAGACTAACAAAACTTGGTACACATATGTATCATGTCAAGACGTACAAAAAAACGTCATTGGAGCCATACCCTAAACCCAACAGGAAGTCCGCCATTTTTAATTGAAAGTTCAAAATTAGTTGCGCCCCCTAGTGGCAACAGGAAGTAGGCCGAACAAACTATTCAGAGATTTCATCCGATCAACTTCAAAATTTGGTCTGCCATCTAAAGACCTCTACGATGACAAATTATTGTCACAGTGTGGCCGTGGCGGCCATTTTGAGCAATTATCGATGAACAAAGAAGTTGTTGTAACTTGAGTGTACGTTGTCGTATCTGCCCGAAATTTCTCACGATTTACAAAGGTCCGGGCCTGAGGACATCTATAGGCCAAAATTGACTTTTAGTCATAGCATCCCCCCGCTTGCAACAGGAAATCCGCCTTACATAAAGCTTATGTGTGGTCTACATGTGATACTGAGCCGCCCCCTATACTTTAACCACGCCCAATTACCCAGGTCACGCCCCCTTTAATAACATTTGAACCATTTAAGGTAGAGTCTTGTGTGAGGTGTCATTGAACACAGCGGAGTTCCTTCTTCATTGGTGATGGTTTGACCCGCCCCCTATGCTTAAGCCACGCCCCATTTCATAACTGGTAATAACATTACCATTATCATAACATTTAAAGATGCAGTAGGTAAGTCTTATAAAACTAACTTTCTGTCACATTTGCTGAAACTGACCCTATGTTCCAGTAGAACTAAATGAATTATGTAATATAAAAAAAAATCCAGCTCCTCTGGCACCACCTACAACCTGTACTGCGATTGTCAAAATTCCACCGCTCCCGGTTGATTTTCTACAAATCAGGGTCACGCATATATAGCGTTCTCCCCTCACCCTTCCCCGTGCAAGAGCTGCAGAAAGGTTTCCCAAAACTCTGGTGAATGTTGGAGTAGCTTTTCAGAGGTGGCGTTCAGATCTGAAGAACGATGCAGACGTAACAGGTAACATAATTACCATGAATGATTTATCTTTCACTTGGTTATTAGTCCACAAAGCTACGTTGGTGAGGATGATAGTAACGTTTGCACAGTGGTTGGTCAGATATGATGCTGAAATGGCTAACGCTAGCTAGTTAGATACTTCCTTTCATGTACCATGTCAAGATGTACAAAAAAGCTCATTGGAGCCATACCCTAAACCCAACAGGAAGTCTGCCATTTTGAATTGAAAGTTCAAAATTAGTGTGATTTTGGCCATTTCTACATGTCGTACTTTAACGAACTCCTCCTAGAGATGTCATCTGATAAACTTCCAATTTGGTCTGTGCCATCTTAAGACGTTAAAGATGAAGAGTTATTAAAAGAAAAACATTTTGTCATAGGGCATGGGCGTGGTGGGGCGGACATTTTGCAATGCACGGTCGCAAGGAGCGGCGTCTGCCAGTAACCCCGACGCGCGCAGAGGCGCGAGTGCCTGTCCAATGCTGCTTGCAGCTTTAATTTGATTTAACTTGAGTAATGGTGGGTGTATTATCGTATTGATGCAGCCACAAAAGCAAAAAAAATAAAAATCGGGGCAAACGGGCTGTTGCCTGGGCAACAATAGCCCCTACCTGTGCACGTCCCTGGCAAGGAGCCAGATACAGACAACATATAAGGGTGGGTAAGGTCTTCATACTAATGAGTCAGTGATATTGTAATAATACTTGCTGCTAAACTTTATAGCAGTCTTTCGAAGACAACCACCCCCAACCCCCAAAAAACAAACAGAATTATATATTCACTACACACCAAAGTAAAAAATTACTTCAAGTGTTAAACACTTCTTGAAACTTTGGCTTCAGAGACCAAAAGTCGACCATAATGCAAATGACTCGGCAGGCTGTCGAATTGAACTCACAGTAACACTCAGACTCATGTTTTCGTGGTAACTGACTTTGCCTTCTTCACAGATTGCTTGGTGTAAACTGAATGCATTCTTTTCCTGTGGTGGACCCTCATTTCTCTTCAGTCTACCTCGCAATGTGATGATGACATTAGGACAGGGCATTGGGGCTGCAGGGATCATTTTTCTTTGCTGTTATCCCTTAAGCAAAAGAAAGGCAAGCAATTGCATCATCCTTTCGTCTCTACTCCGACTCTCTCCCCCGCTGGATATACTTTGATCAGGCGTAATGAATTTTTCACTTATGAGCAAAACGTACACACTTGCTACATTTCTCTTTAAGAGGTCTTTGTTCTGACTCCTGTATAAACACAGTGATGTTGTTGTAATTACTTCATTTCATGCTGCATAGGACCTTTTGAAGTGCAAGCCTTATAGCTTGGTCTCAAAAGGCTTAACACATAAAGGTGAATTTCAGAGGCAGTGATCTTAGAACACAACAACGATACAACTTTGAATAGGACAGTTTTAAGTTGTTTGGACACGGAGGACATGGTTTTGTGAAATAACTTGCAGAGTGCAGTCCGCAAAGACGGATTATGAGACACCGAAGACTTACAAACAGGGGAGGCAGTAAGAAATTACTTTTACATTGTTTTGTGTGTGTACCTGTACTTGTGAGTATTGTTAAAGATCAGTAAGTACCTTTCATCACAAGTATTGTAGTCCTGATAAACTATGTGCGAATGTAACAAAAGAAAGGAGATATATCAGCTGCAGCAGAGACAAAGCTGCTGATGTGTCTGCAGCTGCAGAGGGCATCATATATCATCATAACCCCCCCTCTTTTAAAATACAACGCAGTCATTTTTACTCACTTTTACTCTATTACTTTCATTTGTGTAAAATGTCTGTGAAGTAACAGTTCTTTTACTTGTGTATAATATTATTTTACTCTTTCCATCTCCGCTTACAAACATATATTTGAACTAGCCTGAGAATATCCTTTCTTAACTTAACTAAATAATAGCTTTGGATTTTCTCTACTCCGATCTTTACTGTACCTTTGAAAAAGAGCTTTTAGCCTTAAAGGAACACGCCGACTTATTGGGAATTTATCTCATTCACCGTAACCCCCAGAGTTAGACAAGTCGATACAGATACCCTTCTCATCTCTGTGTGTGCTGTAAAGCTGTCTGACGGCTCCAGCGGCATCAGCCCATAACAGAACAGGCAGGTGAATGGTTCCAGTAATCCTACTGCTCCGAATAAGTGACAAAATAATGCCAACATGTTGTAATTTACATGTACTATTTTAGAATATTAGCGCGTGTACAAAAAAAATGTAACATGAGACACGGTTACCGCATCGTAACAAAAAACACGGAACTATATTCTCAGGCGGAAGAATATAGTACTTGGGCGGAGTGATATGCTCGCAGCAAGCCTGTCTGAGAATATAGTTCCCGGTTTGTTTACGGATAGAAGACGGCTGTGTCTCATGTTACGTTGTTTTTTGTACATGCTGTGACTCTACAAATCACAACATGTAAACAGGAACATGTTGGCGTTATTTTGTCACTTTTGATACAATTCGGGGCAGTAGGCTAGTTGGAACCAGTTACCTGCAGGATCTGTGCTGGGCTAAGCTAATGCTGGAGCCGTCAGACAGCGTTACAGCACGCACGGAGATGAGAAGGGTATGTATGGACTGGTCTAACTCTGGGGGTTACGGTGAATAAGCTAAATTCCCAATAAGTCGGCGTGTTCCTTTAAGAGTGATGCTGTCTTCTCGCTTTCTGCCACCGTGAGAGAAGGCAGATTCTGTTTACTTAGTTTTTTTGCTTTCCTTTTTGAAACGGAGAAGTGAAAAGGAAAACCAAATTCACCATGAAATATGAAGTGGAGAGGAGAGGGTGAGAGGGTCAGCATTAATGTGCCTCTTCCTGAGCATTGTTGTGTTTGTTAGAGGTACAGGTAGGAGGAAACCGAGAGTACTTTCCAAAATAGAAGTCTAATGGAAGGTCCCAAAGGGCCATTTCAAACTAAACATTTGTTCTGCCTTCATACAGTATGAACACGTGTACACTACTAATGCAACATTCAGAAGAGAAGCACTTTTTAATAAAACATGACACAGTCTAAAATAATGAATGGAGGTAATGTCAAAATGAGCTCCGCAGTGCGCCATGTTATTTAATTAGGCCGGTAATGTGTGTGTTGCCTTTTCTGCTGAGAGGCACACCAGGTTTGATGGTAATAACTGAATCCCATTTCATGTTTTGTACTAATTTTCCTAATGCCCATGGCCCACTAACAACCCCTCAGTCTTTGGACATCCATTATAGAGAGTTTATCACGTCTCCTACCCACGACCACCTTTCTACAAGTTCTCTTTTGTTACTTTTTTCCACTTAAAGATTTGCAAAATGCTACTCGCACAGGTGTAGATATACACCATATAGACATTCCATGGTTTTTCAGGGTCCTGGTATTGTGCATGCTGGCTCTCTGGCTGAATCTCACTTCTCTTTATTTGATATCTCTTCGCTCCTCGCTTTAAACCAAAAGTCGTTCTGGCCCTCTTTCGTGAAGGCCGTCTAAAAGCTCCTATTCCTGCCCAGAGGAGCAAGGATCGAGGATGGAGGAGGGATGTCCGAGGAGCTATGAGCGAAGATACACGAGAGCAGCCTACCCGGAAGCTGTGCAGCTGAAAGCCGTTGCTAACTCTGTCCATACAGCTTCAGCAAATTCACGTGACGCTTCAGAGGAAAGAACGTCTCATCTCTCTAAAAACACATCACCTGGTTTCCTCTCCTGTCTCCCATGCTTCCTCGGTGGGACGACCTAAGACGCGAGGAAGGGACCGCAGATGCAATTTAAGAGAACTGAGAGTCAGCAACTGTCACACTGTCAGGGCTTACTGGGACACTTGGAAGTGTCCATTGTTAATGTTATAAGTAACAGCTGTTCTTTTCCGACTATGACAAGACGAAATGTTTGCTGTGAAAAAAAGCCTATTGTAGTCTCAAGGCTGGATCATTCTCCAAGACACACACAAGCACATGTGAATGGGGGTAATTTGCAGGCATTTGGGAGGAGGTTTCTGTTATGCCTGCATATTTTTAATAATCTTTATTTTATTTTCCATTTGTATCCCTCCTCCCGACAGTAGTTGGATAAAACTGCTCGCTTGACGCTCAAGTCCACATGAGACGCTGTGAGCATGTGAGACCCTGGTTCACTTGATACATATCAAAATATGGTGTACACTAAACACCACATTTAAATCATTCTCTTACACCATCTGGCTCATTCCTTACATCTACACAATTTAATTTTTTTTTTTTTAAATACAATACATAGTCAGTATAACATATGGTTGCAGCATTTTCAAACAAGGCATCACACGTTGGGGCCAATATCGTTTTTAAAGTATCCAACTAAACACATTAGAATTAATGGTGGAAATATAAACTTGTGTTTGGTTTGCAACAGGTTGTGTTTGCCACATCTAGCCACTTTTCTCATGCATTTCATTTGAATTTATTAATATTCAAGGCAGGTATTAAGACAGAAACTCAAGCTGTTATTTAGTATAGTGCTGAAGGGACTGTTAAGGTTGCCATTTCTGTGGGTTAATTGCTATGCTTACACTTTATCTTCTGGGCTTACCTCAGGATTTTCAGACTTGTCTGCAAACATTTCACCCAAACAGTCTGAACATTTAAAAACACCAAACCTACGAGTCGGGTATCGACTGGAACCTATACGGGAAACATCTGAATGGCTCTCAGAGCTTAATATTGTTTTCAAAGCTCGCCCTCTGGCTATGAAAGATAAGTTTAGTGTTGGCAGTACAAAGCATGCTGCTGTCTAAAGTAACTTTACTTCTCTTTGAGTTTAATAGTTTAGTATTCTTTCCAGCTCTGCTCAGCTGAATGTTTTTGTCTGCAAGCGTTTTCTGTAGGAGTGTCTGTATCCCTCAGTAAATGTGAATAAACAGGTTTGATACTGCGTGTTTTCTTTGGGATGCGCTGGCTCAAAGACACAGATCAAATATGCCGTCAAAAGGAAAAAGCAACCTGCATATCAGTCAGTTAGGGAAAAAAAGCTATTTAGCTATAAGCTATTTTAGATTTTTTTTATGCATTTTGTACATTTTCATTTACTGTTTTACAGTTTCCTAAGCACAAGTGGAAATGAACCGGTATATGTGCAACTGGGCTGATTAGGGCAAATGGGAAGCAGGTGGGCGGGGTATGGTCAGGCAAATACAGGGCTGATGAGGGTAAGTGGGGACAGGTGAGGAGGTGGGGAACTGGGACTGCTGGGACAGGGTTTACAGACCTTTTTCACTGCAGACATGTCATAGTAGGAACAGCACAGGTGTATTCGAAACCATTAGTGATGGCTGCATTCCACTTAGGAGAGACCTTGGTATTAAACCATTAATAATGGCTGCATTCCACTTAGGTGAGGCCCTGGTATTGTGCATGCTGACTCACTGAAATAGCTTACTGGGACACTTGATGGAATTGAGCCATTGTTAAGGTTATCAATTTCAGCTGTGCTTTTCCTACTATGACAAGTCAAAATGTCTGCTGTGAAAAAGGTCCATTGCAGGGTGGGAAGGAGTGGCTGGAGTCAAGAGTTAATTACTTTTTTGCCCTTATTCCGAAAAAGACGATATTCCGACTAAGCTGTATTCATGGCTAATGAAAGTGAATATTCCACTAATATTCCCGTTTACATGTAGCCGTGCAAAATACGATTTCTTCAAAGTTTACCAGCGGCGGCAGACTTGATGGACCGTGCGAACACAGCGTCCCTCTTTCATTCCTTCAACCAGCTTCTTGAAAAAGTCGCCATAGCGATGTGTGCGCATATCCAAAAACCTGTTGATATCTAGGTCTTTGATAATGTCTAAAAGGAGCTGTGATTCTCCTTCTTATCGGGTCTGAGGCCTTGCAAACTGTTGGCTGGTTGGTTTGTGTACAGCAACCATAGCAACGCACAGAGCTGAACGTAAGCCTGTGATAAAAACCCTGATTGAGACGCATATTCCGTATGTGCTGTATACGTGTCCAAAGAATGCCTCTAAAACCTGAATAATACCGGCATATCCCACATGTCTTAAAGGAACACACCGACTTATTGGAAATTTAGCTTATTCACCGTAACCCCCAGAGTTAGACAAGTCCATACATACCCTTCTCATCTCCGTGCGTGCTGTAAAGCTGTCTGATGGCTCCAGCATTAGCTTAGCCCAGCACAGATCCTGCAGGTAACTGGTTCCAACTAGCCTCCGAATTGTGACAAAAGTGACAAAATAACGCCAACATGTTCTTGTTTACATGTTGTGATTTATATAGTCACAGCATGTACAAAAAACAACGTAACATGAGACACAGCCGTCTTCTATCTGTAAACAAACTATATTCTCAGACAGGCTTGCTGCGAGCATATCACTCCGCCCAAGTACTATATTCTTCCACCTGAGAATATAGTTCCCGGTTTGTTTACGGTTAGAAGACGGCTGTGTCTCATGTTAAGTTGTTTTTTTGTACACGCTGTGACTCTACAAATCACAACATGTAAATAGGAAAATGTTGGCATTATTTTGTCACTTATTTGGAGCAGTAGGATTACTGGAACCATTCACCTGCCTGTTCTGTGATGGGCTGATGCCGCTGGAGACATCAGACAGCTTTACAGCACGCAAGGAGATGAGAAGGGTATGTATGGACTTGTCTAACTCTGGGGGTTACGGTGAATAAGCTAAATTCCCAATAAGTCGGCGTGTTCCTTTAATCGGAAAATACTATATTCGGAAAAAGGCCTCATTCAGAATATCCAACCGGAATATGCTGTTTATATGACCTGTATTCCTTTTGCAATATTGTCATATTCTGAATAATAGTGGAATATTGGTGTGCATGTAAACGTACTCTTTGACTACGTTAACATGCACATAATATTCCGGTTTTGCCTTTATTTAAAAAAAAAGAAGTTATTCCAACTGGCTAATGAGAGTGAATATTCCACTAATATTCCCGTTTACATGTAGCTGTACAAAATAACATTTTGTTCAAATTTTTCCACCCATTGGGGACATAGCCTCCCTCGGCGATGCAATGTTTCTCTGCACATATCCAAAAACCTGTTAATATCCAAGTCTTTCATAATGGTAAAAAGTAGGTGTGTTTGTGTGTTGGCCATGCATCTCTACCGCAGCCCTGCAAACTGTTGGCTGGCTGGTTTGTGTACAACAACCATGGCAACACAGGCAAGAGGCCGTAAAAAAACTTATTTAGATGCATATTCCGAATGCATTGTATACATGTCCAAAGAATGTTGCTAAAACCTGAATAATACCGACCTATCCCACAGAAAATGCTAAATTCTGAAATAGGCCTTATTCTGAATATCCAAACAGAATATGCCGTTTACATGAACTATATCAAATTTGGAATATTGTCATATTCGAACTTTACTTGATGTGAAGTATACAGAAGGTGGTTCATTATAAATGAGTTAAAGCATTTAAAACTGCCGGTATGGTCCCTTTAGCCCATTGGACCATGACATCTTACTTTCTCATGTCTTTTATTGTCTTGATAGCATAAATGGCTCAGGTGCAGACTTCTCCTATTTGTTTTTTGGACAATTTAGTAGCTGCCTCTCATACTGTCTACACTGGTGATACTGAAGCGACTGCATCTATCTTTTGCCTTGAAGGCTATTGACCTAGGCCTTTGTCTCTCTCCATCGCTGTCTGTCTTCCCCTCTCCTTCCTCCCTCCACCCGTTCAAATCCCCACGCTGCCTCCTCACTCCTCCTCTCTCAATCTATCCATCACTCCAGGCAGCCAGAGGTATAAGTGTGTCCACAGGGCTACACATCTCCCTCCCCCTGAGTCCCATCGCTGCACTGCTCCAGCCTTGACCTTCCACCCTTCAGCCCTGCAGCGGTCAATCCAAACCACCCCCGCCCCCACCACCACCACCCCCCTGCCGTCAGACCAGGCAGGGGTTGCCGCTAATAGCTGGCCTTGGCAGCAGCTAGCCGGAAGGGAGTTAGAAGACGGAGCTAACCGGACTGCGTAACCTTTGAAAAAGCAACTGCTTTAGAAAAGAGGCTTGAGTCAAAGAGAAGATGGGTATCTGTTAAGGGATTTTACTCTCTGCTTTGAGGGCCTTTCGTTAAACCTCTCTGTGTTTTAAATTTTTTGGTTCAAGGCTGTTATATAGTAGTAAATAGTACAGTAATACAGCTAGTTAAGAGTTTTTATTCTGTGTCTATGATAACAACAGAATGGGGTGGCAGTAGCTCAGTCAGTAGGGAGTTGGGTTGGGAACCGGAGGGTCACTGGTTCAAGTACGGACCAAAGTATGGCTGGAGAGGTGCCAGTTCACCTCCTAGACACTGCCAAGGTCCTCTTGAGCAAGGCACCGAACACCCCAACTGCTCGGGGCGCCTTTCCATGGGCAGCCCCCTCACTCTGACATCTCTCCATTTAGAGCATGTAATTCAGGCATGTGTGTAATAACAACAGAGTAAAAAACATTGTAATTTAATAAAGTATACATTATTATTATTAGAGAACATTACCACCAGTGTCAAGTACTACACTACAGGAGACAGGAGAAATGTCAACAAAATGTCATTATGTTAATAATAACAATAATAATAATAATATTATATCACTATTTATTTAACAAATAAGCTTGTCTTCTTTGAAATAAACTGCAGATTTGAGAGGCAGGCTCTCATGATTCTTTCCACTGCATTTCTTTCATCATCTTAGCTTTCACAAGGAGTCATTTTACTAGAGAACATTCACCACTGTTGGCCTTGAATGAATAATGACATTTCTGCATTTCAAGTTGGGTCTCAAAGGTAATTGTTAGGCTACATAGTTTGGTAGTGTCCACATAACCTTTAACCACATATTATAAGTAACTTGTATAACCATTATCATGTATATTTGTCACCACCCAATTCTCGATTTTCCAATAAAGTTTGGAATCCTTAAAGCTGACTTCTGAGCTTCCGTCTTTGTTCTAAATTACAGTTGTAACACGTTTATTAGAAAATAAAAAAGATTACTATTAGCCTGAGAGAAAATTAAATTATGTATTATTATATTTCTAGAGATAAAAGTGATTTGAATGTTGCTATACTGCTTATGACAGGGTGGCTTTCCAAATCAATGAGCAGGACCAGATTTGATTTACAGGATTTCTGCATTGGTGCTGTTGAGTAGCCTGATTTGTTGGGTATTTGGGTGGGGGTATACCGTTATAGAAAATATTATTAATATTGCCCACAGTTATTCTCAACACCCGTCCTCCACATTTATTGCTTTCCCTCGTGGCTTAAAACAGAACACAATAAAAGCTAAACATTTATTTTTCAAACACCAGCAACTGTGTTCTGTGCTGCAGCAAATCAATATGGTGCTTGTAAATTAGTTACTGATTACTCATGTTGACATCTCCCACTTGCATTTTTAAATTACACATACAAGCAGCCTGATTCCCTGCCTCAGCCAGCTAATGAATGTTAGGGATGTTCCATTCCAAAATCTTTTTAATACATACTTCACTTTTTTCAGTCCTTGCAGCACTCACTTTGGGAGAAAACTGCTATGGACTGATATGTAAGAAGACAGATGGCTTTCCCTTGAAACTGTAATGTCAATTAACTATGAACTAATATTAGCAGTCGGGAGGAGTTCCCCAGACTACCACCATTTATAATTCTCAGTTTGCTGGACAAATAGGACTTTTGGCTTCAGAAGGTATCTGTGTTTAGTTACCAGATCATTTAATTGAAATTACATTTTTAGAAAACTAAAGACTCAATTACAGTATAATAATGATAATGATTTTTAAACTGATGCTTATCCGTAAGGCCGATTGACTTGAAATTTCTCACACATATGCAGCTCACTGTGCTCTACAACAAAGCCACTTGGACCATAGAGGTCCGCACTGATGGAATTTTTGGCTATTTTGCATAATGTGAAAAATAAAAAAATAAATTACACTTACATACTTCTTAAGTATTTTCACCGCAGTATTTTTACAATGTGGTATTATTACTTTAACTGGAGTAAATGATCTGAATACTTCCACCACTGTTAATTTTACACAGTATCTGTAGTAGGGGGTCCGTACTCTGACTCTCTTTCAGCTAAGGCGTCCTTGGCCTAAAAAACGTCAAACACCCCTGCTTTATGATGACTACGTACTTATGTAGCCACAGGCTCATGCTATGTTATCATGAACAGAGTGAGCGTGCAGTTATGCTATATAGATTTCTATCACGAGACAGAGAGAAGGGTTGAGGGAATGAAGCAGAAAAAATTGCATCACCAATCGTTTCAGCACAGGAAGCTTTTGCAGCAGAAAAACTACATTTGTGCTTATATGTGTCCTCTCTAAACTACATGATCTGACTGTTATGTTGGATCTAATCTCACAAAGTCCACTTCCTAACTTAGACAACAAAAAAAAACAGTTCTGCCATATGAATAAAAGTGTGTCATTTGCTTGAAAAAAAACAAGTGTTGACATGTTAATACCTTTTCTTTCAGCTGCTGAAATGCAGTTACAAGAAGATTTTCAGCAACAGAGGACAAATTGAAACTGACATTTTCTCACAAAGAAACGCCTCCCAATATTTTAGGCAATATCACACAGAGACAGTGATCTATGATGGAGAAGAACTGAGCTATTCTTCTTTTTAGTTCACTGTCAGAAAAGTGAATTCAAAGAAACTTTACTGATGCTACAAAGGGCTGGAGGAACTTTGAATGTGTAAATTTGAGATTATGCATAAAAGATTTAGATTAAAAGTTGATCTTACAAAAAGATAATTTTCTTATAAACAGCTACATCATAATTAGGTTTTAGACTGTCCTTATCGTAAGAGCCTTTTCTCATTAACTATTTGTTCAGAAAGCTACGAAAAGTTGAGCACTGTAAGCATTCAACGTTTTTTTTGTTCACTACATTGACGGCCGCTATATCAGAACGCGACTGGCCGCGTAGGGAGCAGGTCGGGGTGGATGGGTGGGCGTTAACATACAGGACATTCAAGCCAGGGAGCGAAGTTCGCTTCCAGGGGAAAACTAAAGTCTTTCACCCAGGAAATGCATGTTCCTTGGGAGAGTTTTAATCCAAACCACAATCTTTTTCCTAATCTTAACTAGTTGTTTTGGTGCCTAATCTTAACTTTCGTCGCGGCAACATGCTTATATTTTATGGACTAAATTTAACTATAATCTTCGGCGAAATGAGCGGCAGCTTGCGGTGCTCTGTATCCGGCTCAAAGTCGCCCATTTTCGGCACATCTGCTAACTGCCGCTGATAACGACCGAGCTCTGTAGCAGCTTAAACAACTAGCGACTGCCGCTCGGTGTCATGGAGCTCGTAGCCAGCCAGCGCCACGTGACCAACCGCCGTCACCACCAGGTGCTCTCCTAACTTCGTAGGATAGCATACGTTTTTTTTTTGTGTATTTATTTTTATTGTTTTGGATAGCATACGTTTTGTTGTGGATACATTTTAGTGAAATATCATACGGACCCGTTCGTGAGAATGCGTTGATCGTAAATATTGAGCTGGTGTCACTCCCACAGAAAAATTAAGTATTTTAGGGCACTGCAGCAATGTTCCCAAAATCATACAGGCATAAATCTACCACATAGGCAACCTTAGCGCAACCTACGTCCATGTAGACTTGTTTAAAAGCTTCACGCCGATCTTAGAGTAATTGGCTTTTTTTGGTGCAGCAGCATTTTTATGTGTAACTTAATTGGTTGTGGGATTGTTTTTGTTTGTCTGCTGTCGTTCTAATGAGGCTGCATAGTTTCTGTTCAAATGCACTGCTTTGGTTTATTTTCGAATGTAGTGCAGTGACTCACTCTGTCGCCGCACAGCGGGAAGATCACACCTCCAGTTTTTCTCCCACGGGTCGGAGATGGGAAAGTTAGGTAGTTTGGATAATAAAAATGGTGCAAATGTAGTTCTGTTCAGTTTAGTTCAATCCCTTTATTATCCCAAATGGGAAACTTGATCTGCAGTCAGGAGTGCAAGATAAAAAAAACACATTCAAACAACATACAAATGAACAAAACAACAATACAAAGACGTAAAGTACAAAAATGTTTCCTGTATGTAATATATACAACACAATTTTACACCACAGGAGCAATCTCCAAAAACATTATATGTGCAAATAAAGCCGAGTTATTGCACTTGGAACAAAGGAGTTTTTACTCCTATTGCTTGCTTGCTTAAACCGGAGTACTCAGTACCGTAATCTACGGCCTGAGGGGTGTGTTACGAACTCAGAGCGAAGGGGGTGGTTTGTGTAGTCTAATATAGATCAGGCCTTGCAAAGTACTTGCTGGTCAAAGATAGCCATCAAGGGGGACTGTGGGAAACCTTGCCAGCCACCTTTACAACATGGATTAGGAGGTTTTTGTCCCTGATGTTCAGGTTACCGTACCAAGCAAGCATGGCAAAAGTAATTACAGAAACAACAAAGGACTTATAAAATAAAGACATCATTTTCCTATCTACATTAAAAGTGTTTAAAGCTATAGTGCGTAGTTTCTGTCTCCCCCATGAGGAATTCTAAGTCATGACAATTCTGTCGGTGCATCCACATGGTACAAGCCTTCCGTGATCGCGCTTCAACCCCCCACCCCTCCTCCACACAGTTGCTAGTAGCCAAGGAGGACACGGAGGATTATATAAAGAGAGAGTTTTGTGGAGCCGATAGTGTTAATTAGCTTTGTAGCAACTCATTTGGCGATGCCTTGGATGTAACAGACTTTTATTATTATAAAAAAGTTACTCACTAAAGCTTTAACTTCCTGAGGAAATACAAACGTTGTCCCCTCTTACAGACTGCATCACATTTGGCATCAAACTTCAGTTTTTTTTAATGTGAGTGTTATTTCTCTGATTGAGACTGGCAATTTGCAATTTGAAATGAATGACTCTGGACGCTGGAATGTTGAGGTGAATTTAGTCTGTATGTTGAATTGGGTTCTAAAACTCCTGAAATTCCATTGAGGGCCTAATTTGTCTGCCCACTTTTTCGATCTTTTAATTCCTCTACGTTTTTTTCCAAAGATAACTAATGCTGAAAGAATGAATTAAAAGAAAAAAAATATATACTTTGTTGTTGATTTAGTTAATTTATTGATCATTATTTAAAGAAATATGCAAAACATTTGTTTAAATAACATTCATATTTAAATAATTGAATATCTTTGGGTTTTCTATAATTTTTCTGACAAAACAACCAATTTGAAGACGTCATCTTAGGCTCTTGGAACAATTTTGGAACATTTATGTAATACATGATTAATCAATTTGTGAAATGAAAAAAATACCATTAACACCATCAGCATATGCAAATGAAAAGTAGGTCTGCGTTATTCATTGTCATGCTCCAATTTGGAAAGCTTGTAAGGAGCAGTAGCTCTATATCTCTTGTTTTATCACATAAAGCGCAGAACCAAACTAAACCTTTACAACACTTTTCAACTTTCGTCCTTCATCCACAGCCAATAGTCTTGTGACTTCTACTGAAAATATGTGTAGCATTAAGAGGGAAGAGAAGAGAATGAAGAATGAAGGAAACGCAAAAGTCCACGCAAAAGTCCCACAAAAGTCCACCTTGGAACAATAATACAGTGGCACAAGAGCGAAAAGTCAAGAAAACATTTGTGTCGTTTGTGTTTGTGTGCATCATGTCTTTCAATACAGAAAATCTCCCATTTTCCCCACCCATATTGGTTTTGTTGACTCGTGTGTGAAGAGGTGCTGCATGGTCACTCATTGATCCGACACTTCATTCATATTCAAATTAGCCGCCTGATCTATACTACTTTATTTTTCTCCTCTGTGATCAATGGTTCATTTTGTAAAGCCTCTGTGTGGTTATCGGGAAATAAGCAATGTAAAAGCTGTGGGGAAATGTTTTCAGACGGCGCGCTGACAATGACCGCAAGAGCATGCAGGTGGCAGAAAACAAAAGGTATGAGATGAATAATTATCCCTTAATTTTTAATTGCTGTAATCCACACGTGCACCGCATTCACCTATATAGCCCTTTCCAAGTGACATCAATATTTGATTTCCGCTCGCACTAATGCGCTAATGATAGATGTTCTTACTCTGCTGGTTGTAATTCAAGTCACCAGACGTAAAAGTGAGTGAATGTGCTCATCAGCTCTGCACTGAAGTGTTCATCTGACTCCTAAGAATATCCAATTTCATACCAGCTATTGAATTTTAAGAGGATGCAATAAGCCTCTGATTTGGTTGAGTGTTTTCTGTTTGCCAAGAAAATCACTGATATGGGTTACAAATGGCTGCAGAGTGATGGAGACAATTGTGCTGGTATCCCTGATCGCATTTGCTGTGCCATCTGTGTGAGGAAATTGGTTGAAGGGCTTTTAAATGTAGAATAAATGACAAACAGAACTCCAGTGCTGTGTTATGTTCTATTCAACTGCATACTTAATTTTGACAGGGATGGAGGAACATGCAAATACAAAGTGGCTTTAGAACAAGCTGTTGGTTCATTCATTTAGACATTTAACAAGACAGCTGAAATAATTCCCTTTTTTTCCCTGCTAATTGCATTGGTTTCTGACTGGACGTCCATTGCTTATCTCGCCAATACCAGAGCATCGTGCTGTAGCCGACTATACTATACAATACTTCACCCACAATCTTAGAGTGTTACAAACTGATCCTTTGTAGGCATGCAAAGTGGCTTTAAACATTTGGCTCCTTCATTGAGGTACAATGGATTACAATTGTGGCACAGAGTCACAGTGAAAAAACATGTTGAAATTTGTCAAAACATCAGTCAAATTTAGTCAAACCACTCTTGCAGCCTACCATTTTTTTCTGCTGTTGATCCATATGTTAAGTATATTTCACTTACACTTTTGCTGTTAGCCAAATCGTGGCTAAATACTTGTAGCTAAATACACTACCTTTGTGTCAGAAGTCAGAGGTAGGTAGAAGCCTGGTTGCTGAAACTATGGCCACCTTGCTCAAAGCTCCCAAGCTAGCAATAGCTAAGAAGCTAGTCTAGGATAAGCTATTCTCCACTAGCCCTGTTGTCATGCTGCTCGTTGGGCTACTGGAGACAAGTTGCCCAGCTTAAGGGACATTATGGAATGAACCACCGGAGGAAAATAGGGGAGGGTCATGTCTTTTTATTCTTTGTTGAGGGGGGGCCGAGACTAAGAGCTACATGGATAAATATGCACCAAACAAGCCACTAATACATTTTGGATGACCCTCCCCTCAACAAAGAATAAAAAGACATGAGCCTCCCCTATTTTCCTCCGGTGGTCCATTCCATGAATACCAAACGCTCCCTAACCTCTGATTAGCACACATACACACAGGTGTGCAGGTGACGTAGCGAACAAACCTACCACACAAACCTACCACACACACACTATACACATAATACACGCACGTCACGTGGCAGCACCAGAATCAAGCTGATCCCTGTGACGGAGGACCAGCTTCATCTCCAGCACCGTGGCATTAAGCTCATGTTATTTTTTTTACTTACCCAAAGGTGCAGGTGGAAGGCTGGCTGGATATTTGTCAGCCGTGTTATGGCTACATTTGTTTGTAGCTTAAATTGTGTTTTTATGTTCATTATGGTTAGTTAAATAACATCTGCAGCAATAACATGTTAACCACCTTTGCTCTTCTTCATCCCTGCAATCACACACTTTATCCCATTTCCCCCCTACAGCCTCATGGACTCTCAGGGCACATCTTGGGCATAATTTCACTTGTACAGGCCAATTCTGTTGATTTTATGTAACTGATGTTAGGATGTTTACTGTTGTATAGTTTTAGAATACTCTGCTTTTATCTTTACTGACTGAAAATGTTAATTTCATATTCAGATCTGTCAATTCAAAGTACAAGCAAATAACACATTCCAGAAAAAGACAAGCATTAATACTCATTTTAAAAGGTTACCAATTCACAAGTTGTTTTGTATGCACTTTGTACTTTCAATAAATGAAAAATGTGTAACCGTGATCATAATAATAGAACTGATGAATAACAACCAAGTGTCACGATTTGGCAAAGTTTTTTATGTCTTAAAACAAGTGATGACTTTCAAAGTGTGGTCCAGCCGGTCTGGATCACCTAACCGTTAGAGGGAAACAATACAAACAGGTATAAATGTGCTGGGTAACCGCCTTCAAAGACGTCTTTACTGCAAACAATACAACTTGAATTACTTCAATGTTCAACCGTTCATAATCAAATTATTTCAGCTAAAATGAAATATGGCCTAATCTAAAATGCCTATTTTAGTAGTTATATAATAAAAATAATGTCACTGGTCTTATTTTACATCCATGACTGACTAAATGAAAGGCGGAGCAGCGGAGCCCCAAACCAGGCCGGGAGCTGCTTCTCTCGGCGAGGTGCAAAGCTTCGCCGCGCTGTTAACTCGGTTCCTGCAGTTGATGGTAATAACTTAGTGACTATTTATTTTCCAACCTCAAACAAACACCCTTTGTTTTGAGTGTTATCACTCTACATTTAAACACTACAAATTACGTTTAAGATTCGGTGCAAGCCGGTTTAGCATACCGTTAGCGTCCCTCGCTTCTGTGTATGGCTAATTAACATGCTAATAATGCTCAGAAACGTTGAAAAATATATTAGAATTTCACTGACAGAAAGAACTGGAGCATAGACTTCTTAGGAGGATCCATTAGTACAATCATAACGTACACCAAGCCATATTATGCGTTGGATATTTGCTTGAAAATTGTCCAAAAGGCAAAAACACGGCCGGTAGGTCAAGTGCAGTGAGTCGAATTAGCTTTAGCTAGTTGTAGTGTCGGAGAGCATAGCTGCAGAGCTAGCCTCGTCTCACTAAATGCACCTGTCTATCAAAGTGACCACACCTAATTTATGCAGAACTTTAATCCTGAATATAACTTAATCTAATGTGTTATAAAAAAAATAACAGAGTTGTCATGAATGGTAAACTTAGCTATATAGACCAAAACCGTTTTTCGAACCAGGCTGTAAACATGTTCTGCTGTAAAGTTGGCCATTTTTAACGTGGGGGTCTATGGAAATTGACTTTCTTCTGGGGCCTGCCTCAAGCGGCCACTCACTGAACTGTAGTTTTTGGCACTTCCGCATGTGCGTCATTGCTCAGCATGGGAGATTGCCCCTTGGTTGTACTGCAGCACTTGTTTTGTATTCCTCAAAAGCCATGTAACATCTATCAAAAACATCCATGTTGCTGTACAAGCTTGAACCCTGACACATATAGCCTAGCTAAGGATTGATTCCTAAGGGCTGGTACAACGCTTCACAAGATAGGCTCTCAAGGCTGTCTGTGTAAATAAGGGGATTTACCTGACAATCTATTCCACGCTTGATCCTTCGCGCTCTTCCTTTGATCCCTTCCATAGCTCTCTCATTGTCTTCTGTCCCTCAGGTGATCAGGCTGCTAGCCAAACACTATTTCTCACCCATTCTCTACACTTTCCATCCATCCTTTACTTTTTAAGGCTCACTGCGCACAATTGAGGTTGACATTAACATACTCTCTTATCTATCCTGTCCTCTGCTTTTTGCTCAAGTTACTTTTCTGCAGATAATATTGGTTCGTGAAAATCCAGTAGTATCGTATATGGACATTTTCTACATCTACAGCTACATTTACATGACTGGTCACCAAAAAATATCTAATAATAATGTGATGCAAATGAGGTTTAAGCCATATGTATGACATATTCTGATTATGTCCATGTGATTATGCAAAACATATGAAGAGTAGTATGTTTAAGTCATGTTATTGTTGAGCATTTTAAGACAAATTCAGAAGACACGTCCCACATGTTTCTTTTTCTTGCATTAATCGCTTTTCATGCTTTCAAGGCTGCATACAAACGTACTGCAATTCATCCGTATTGATGCCTCTCTTTCTCTGTGAAAACATCGTTGTGTTTGCTCAAATACGTTGATGCTACTTTACAAAAACCAGCACAAAGCAGTTTTATTGCACAAATGGTATGATGTCCTGATTTTTTCTTTAGGCAAATTATAAATGCTCTTGCTGATGTTTATTTAATTAATTCATTCAAGGATCCTGTCTTTTCCTCTGTATGCACTGTATACTCTCCCCTGTGTTACTTTCTGTGAAGCACTTTGTTACCCAGGTCTTTCGGAAGTGCTGTATAAATAAGGTTTTCCGTATGTTTCTCAGTTTTAGCATTGTGGTAGCACTTGGAAAATACCACATGCTTATTTGCCACAAGAGCTCAATGCTCTGTTAGTTGTTTGGATTCATATTGTGGTGCTTTTTCCCCCATGAAACCTCTTCACCGGAAAGCCATCAGCAGAAGATCAGCGTAATTGCTATGCTGAGCCTAGTTTTCATGTGTCTCGTTGAGACTATTTGCATATTGAAACAGCTAGATTTCCCCCTGGCGTGATTAATTGGTAAGCTGTCAGTGCGGTGCTTCAACAAAAAGAAGCATTAGTCCTATCCAGGTACTGACACCTGCAATACGAGCCTGTCCCTTTCTCTTCCACATTAACTGAATCAAAGTACTTAGGCTTAAAGATTAATTTGGCAGTCTGTTTAATTAGAGTATCGGAATGCATCTGTAAAGTTTAAGTTAATTTACTAAACCTCGGTATGTGCAGACACAAAACCTGTAATATGGTGACATTGTTTAACAACAGTGCCATGATGATTTCAGTTAAATAAATCCTAGACTTCTTGTCAATAAGCCTGTAGAATCTCACACTGGCGCATTAACGGAGAAAAAAGCATTGGTCAATCAGCACAGGAAAGACTTAAAGCAGACTGATATGTACCATGATCTTTTTGTGCCTAAACCTAACCAAAACATAACTTGGTGATTTGATTTCCTTCCAAGAGTTAGATGACAATATCAATACCACTGCCATATCTGTCCGTTCAATATGACACTGGAAGCAACAGCCGGTCAGCTTAGCTAAGCATCATGACCGGAAACATGGAGAAACAGCTACCCTGAATCTGTCCGAGGGTAACAAAATCTGCTTACCAGCACCTGTAAAGCTCACTAATTAACACCATTTACGTTCTTTGTTCAGACCTTAAAAAATCAAATGTAAAAACATCACTTTGTGGTTTCAGGTGGGTTACGTCCTTGACTATTTCTTGGCTAAACAAAGTGACTTCCTGGAGTCTTGTCATCACCGTAAGGTTACCAGGCAAACTCCAAAAGGTAAACATAAGCTTTGACATAGCTGTCAAAAAATGAAATGGAGTAAAACGCACAACAATTCTCTCTGAAATAAGTATTGTATAAAGTAGCATAAAAAGAGAAATACTCAAGACACAAACCTTAAAAATTGAAGTTACACACTGTGCAAAAGTACCAAGATTCTGTAAGCATCTTTCATTTTGGTCTGTCTGGGAACGTGAATGGTTGTCTGTCTCTATGTGTCACCCCTGTATGTGATAGTCTGGCGACCTGTCCAGGGTGTACCTCCCTTCTCGCCCTATCTCAGCTGGGATCGGTGGCTCCAGCGACCCCAAAAAGGATAAGCACTTCTATTTCAAATAGGCTTCACACTTTAAGAGTCTCTCTCTCCCTCTGAGAGCTATTGCTATTGCTACCCAATAGCAATAGCTTTCAGATAGAAGTGGTGGAAGAAGTATTCAGATCCTTTACTTAGGCTAAGTAAAAGTAGGCTACTAACACCCCACTGTAAAAACACCATTACAAGTAAAAGTCCTGCATTGAAAATGTTACTTAAGTAAAAGTATATAAGTATCATCAAAAATGTACTTAAAGTATTAAAAGTAAAAGTACTCGATGCAGAAAAATCCTCTCATTTTAGAAACTGGAAACAATCCAAACAGTTCTGTCAATCCACTGAGTGTTTAATGGTCTCATCATTTCAGCTGGACATCTAGGTCTATACATTGTTGGGTAGTTTAATGTATAATAAAACATCATATTTTATAAACTACATGTGTTTTGTGTGCAACAATCTTAATTTGTAAAGTAACTAGTAACTCAGATGAATTAGTCAGATGAATCTAGTGGAGTAAAAAGTACAATATTTCTTTCTGAAATGTAGCGGAGTAGAAGTAGAAAGTGTCATGAAAAGAAAAGACTCAAGTAAAGTACAAGTACCTCAAATGCATACTTAAGTACAGTACTGGAGTAAATGTACTAAGTTACATTCCAACACTGTTAGACTGCTATGCCTATATGCACAACCGGCGCAACGTCATAGAATGTCTCTGAACAGATTCACGCCCACTTTTAGGGGAAAACGATCCCTTGTTCCCCATAGACGACAACAGCGTAACGACAGAGGAAATGTAAATCGCTCCAAACTTTTACTTTAAACAAACCGTTTTGAATTAATAACTATGCCGAAAGGTTGCTGAGTAGTTTTGCACCAACAATACATCCAAAAACCCCGGTCTTTGTCCTCTTGCCATGTCCTAAAATAGATCCTGATAGATGGGCTTTGGCTCCAGGCTGTAGACCAGACCAGCGGCGATCAAACTTAGTTTATTAACGTATCGTGAATGCTCAGGTTCAGGCAATGTCACAATATAAACATACATAAATCCACACACATTTGTCAAAGTTATGATCCAAACACACGTCAAATTGCATTGATTTCTATGGGACCATCTGTTTTCTATCCCCCAGAAGGGGGCGCAGCCTTGAGTTTTAGCGAAGTAACCATATGTGCCGGTTGTGTGTATACTCATAGAATCTGGAGTTACAGTACGTTACTATTGTTACAGATAATGGTTGGACGTTTTCACAGAGGTTTGGGGATGCTTTCTACCAGAGTTTGCATTATGCATTATAAACTGAGACAATTTTTGAGTTTCTGCGTTCCTGCAGTGTCTTTGATGATATTTTAGTCCTACCACTCATTTCTTCTTTTCAGTACAGACACAAAAGGCTTAGTTAACGAATTTCGAGTGTGTTATAAGGCCTTTGAAATTAACCACTGCAAAGCATGTGATTTGAATAATATTTGGTTAGGATACCATGATACACAAGGCTTTAACATAACCCATAATTTGATCAAAGTAGCCACATTATGATGCTAATATGCATGCATTTGTAAACGCTGACATAAAGGTGTGCCCCTTTAGCTCCCTATGGTTTGAACAATGTTCACAAAATGTGAGTTTGGCTGCAGCTGCATGGAGATGTGAGCAGCAGAGCGTGCAAGACCAGACATAGCGAGGCTGTCACATGTAATTGCATGGCGTTTTTCTCTTTCTCTGCCTAATTTTGTGTGACACCAGTTTAACATACATTTTGTAATCTTTGAAACATGTAAATAGTTATGTGTGTGACCAATTAGGCCAAGGTGATCGTATGAGAGAGCAGCTTATTCCTGTGCTACATCTCATCTCAGCTCCAAAAAGCTCTGATTTACATGCAAATGAGGCTCAAACTGGTGTGTGTGCGTGTGTGTGTGTGCACTTCCGAGTGCCCCTGTCAGCCTGCAGCTGATTAAGGGCCGTGCATCCATTGATTACAGTCATGTAGTGAAACGGCCCCTCTTTTCTTCCCCTTTGATTAAAGACGCTGCATGGAGAAAGTCTTGATTCCTCGTTATATTGATGCTTGTCTGGACATGGAGAAAAATGGAAAGAAGAAAAAAAGAGGTTTCCCATTGAGAAACATCCTCTTCATCTACACTACCTCAGATCTACAGCACACACACACAAGCTCTGCACTACACAAACACACACACTTGCAGCGTTTACATTTTCTCCAACCTTCCTCGCTGCTCTCTGTGTATCAGTTGGGATGTTCGATGTAAAGTAAGTGACAAAGCATCTCTACAGCCGGCCCGACTGGGAGATAATCAAATTCAATAATAGCCTTGACTCTGCACTCTTTGGTGCTCGCTTACTTTATTTCTATACTCTCTTTCCATGATGCCTCTCTCTCACACTCTGTCTCTCCTTCTTCCTCTTGTAATTGCCAACTTGGCAACAGCTAAGTGAACTGATGCGTCCTATACTGTTTGTTTCAAAGTCTATGATCAATAATTCAACTGGCTTATGTTACCATGAGGACCAACTGACACAAACACTTAGGGGACCACAATCTGTTGGGCTATAGGCCTTTACTTTATGCATATTTGGCAAATCTATCGAATATTTGATCAAAACAAGAGTTTGTGTCATTAAGTTAGCATTTACGACTGGAAAAAAAAGTTAATAAAAGCTATGTTCTTTTGATTTGGTGTGTGTGATTTTGATAACGTTTTCAAGCGCTAAGTTGAAGTTACACCTTTGAAGATGTCCGTTTCGTTGGTGGCGCCTATTATGATAAGCGGTGATTGCAGGTGTTTTGTGTCAGTGGCGCCTGTGTGACGTCAGTCAATTGGCAGTTGGCACCTGGGCCGTTTCACACACAAGTGAGCTGAAGAGCAAAGCGCTTACGATTTTTCCCAGGAATGTCACCATAGACACCCAAATCGTAATACTGCAAAAGGCTCAATCACCATTGTACTACATCATTCAGCAAAAGACAGTGCCTAAATATAATTATTTAAATGAAAACCTTTGAGATTATCACTTTACTTTAATGTGAAACATGTCCTTAAGACTGTGCTGTGTCTTGTGTTCTCCGGTCCTTACTTCGGCTCTTTGTTAGGACTCAAACATACAGACCAACGCATGAGTGAGCCACAGGCATCTGAGTATTGATTCTCACTGACTATCAGTCACTGAGATTTCTGCCCACCACCCTGATACAATGAAGGTGTATGGAATTAAAGCATAGAGCATTGAAACAAGAGCCTACAGTATACATAGACATGCTAGCAGCTCTGTGAGGCTGGACTTGCGCCATCGGAGTGTAAATGTGTGTGAATGTTTATCTGATGAGCAGGTGGCACCTTGTACGGAAGCCTCGGCCACAGTGTATGAATGTGTGTGAATGGTGAATGGTTCCTGTACTATGTTAAAGCGCTTTGAGTAGTTAGCGATGCTAATCCAATACACTTTTTGTCAAATTCAGTGAATATCTCTGCACGGTCACCTAGCCAAGCCACAAAACACTATTCCAGCCAATCAGCAACAATCTGTCTGTGAATCTGGGGGGCTGAGAGTTTCTGAAGAGAGGGGGGGGTTGTATTTGTTTGGAAGTTGAGTTCAGATTATCAACAACCTTTGCGCAGCATCGCTTACTGCACCTTTATAGACACAGTGGTCTTTGAGCTAACATCAGCATGCTTACATGCAAAAAATGATATGCAAGCATTGATTTCATACATTAGTTTTAGACAAATTTTGACCTGATGCTAGCACTAGGTGGACAGTTAAGGAATCACCATAATTATTCAAATTCATCCTACCAAAAAATTTTAGTTGCTATTAAATGTATTAAATAATTTTTTTTCAAATCTTTGAGCACCACAAACAAAACCAAATTCACCACCAGTATTGGGGTGGCAGAATTTTTTATTTTTATTCAACCTTAGCAGATAAAAACAAAATTCTCTGCAGTCACCACAAGGAGTGAATGAAAAGAATCAGATGTTTGGGGGGACTGAGCCTTTACGTGACTCATTTGACTCAATGTTTATATGACATTGACTGTTTATTGGAGCTTTCATCCTTGAGTGGTTCTGTTTGCCTCAGAGTACTCAAATCAGTCTCAGCTTCCAGTTTTAAGAGCAGTCAACCACCTGACTGATGCTTGCTTACTTATATTCTCATTATCCATGTTATCACCAGGATCTACAGCAATGCATCAGGTTGACAGATGTTATGGCATGTAAATGCATCACCACAGTAGATGAAGATGAACTCCTGAAAATTGCATCGGGCATCGTGCAAAGGTGTGGGCGCTGCTTCACTTACTCCTACATGCTTATACTTCTCATGGCACACTAGAGCTGAAATGATGTGTTGAGCGCTGCTGCCGCAGCATCCCATTGGTCAGGCAGTGCCAGGCTAACACCGGCTCCCCTGCCAGCATCCACGATCATCCTGTTGAATAATGCAGAGCCGAGTCTGCTCCTTCCCTCTCGCTCTGTCATTCTGTCTGTGCTCGCGCAGCAGCGGCATCAAGCGCACTGCGATGCCATCAACATGCTAATTGCATGCAGATAGGTCTTCCCGTGGCAGACAGTATAAAGATAGGCCATCCAACAGCCACTGACTCATTCATCATAAGCGGGTTACAGAGCTTAAGGGATCAATATTAGTGCCATGTGAGCATTCCATCAATGTCGCCGTTAGCACATTAATGGCACAGGACGTTTACACGGGTCCCCGTGACGCATTCACACACACACACACACACACACACACACACACACACACACACACACACACACACACACACACACACACTGTACTTCTGAATCCTAGAGTTGAATCACAGCTTATAAGATGGTGTTGTCAATAATTCTCCCCTGGTAAATATCCCATATCTAATGGAGACCCCACACACACACACACACACACACACACACGCACATACGCACGCACACACACACACACACACACACACACACACACACACACACACACACACACACACACACACACACACACACACACGACACACACGACTAATGCACGCCACACACTGTCCCTTCCTGAACTCTATAGAGTTGAATCAGAGCTTGAGAGATGGTGGTGTTAATGATTCTCCCCCGGTAAATATTCCATTTAATGAAGAACACACACACACACACACACACACACACACATACGGGTTTATGTGGTTTAGCTGACTTTCTCCAAACAGGCCCGTGGGTGGTTTAGATTGGACTACCCTCCTGAGGTCCTAGAGAGCTATGGGTTAGATTAAAACACTCAAAAAAATCTCGAAAAAAAATTCAGGTCACTTTGTGACTCAGATACACCCTTCTTCAGAGCTTGATAATACACCACCCCTAAAACCATTATTGTGGTTTATAGAGACAGTCCTCCTTATGTGACTTATAAGGTCCAAACAAACATTATTGGGACTTTAAAGGACAATGACGCCACCTTTAAATAACTTGGGCTCATTAACATAAATACACATTAACTCGACAATCACCCGCTTAATGACACACACACACACACACACACACACACACACACACACACACACACACACACACACACGCACACACGCACTAATGCACGGCTCACACACACTGTCACCTGAATCCCAGAGTTGAATCGAGTTGAGAGAGATGGTAGATGATTCTCGTTTCCCCTGTACATCATTCCATTTAATAGAGAGAACACACACACACACACACACACACAGCACCTGGGGTTCCCATGTGGGTTGTGGACTTTTCTCCAAACAGCCGGTGGTGGTTAGATGGACCACCCTTTCTGAGGTCACAACTGAGTAAGGGAGTTGGATTAAAACACTCAAAAAAAATCTGAAAAAATTCGGTCACTTTAGACTTCAGATAACCCCTTCAGAGCATACACCACCCTAAAAGACTATTGTGGTTTGTGGAGACCAGTCCTCCTTATGTGACTTATAAGGTCCAAACAAACATTATTGGGACTTTAAAGGATAATGACGTCACTTTCAAATAACTGGGCTCATTAACATGCATGACACATTAACCTGACTACCACCAAGCGTTAATGGGACTTAATTATTATTCATTGTACAACTCAAATATCACCATTGTTGGTTGGTGGACACTGACTAATGCAATGATAGGAGCCCGAACAGCTTAACAATAGATTGTCACACAACACAAGTGTCATGACAATAACTGATTTTAGCTTTTCTCAAATTCGATCTTACCCAACTTCAAAGACCCATGTTTTGCATAAGTAACAAAATAAATTAATAACATGTAAAAAAAAATAAGTGCTGGTTTACAGTTTGTTGTTATGATGGCCTCTTTGTATAATTCAACCTTATATATTTTGTACTTAACCTTTAAAATGGCATTATTACAACCTATAACAGGCAGATAACTTGTAACACCAAGAGCCACACTTTTTAAAACTAACAGAAACACCACTACAACTGTCAGTGTATTTAAATCTTTTATTTTTGTGACTGCCTCTTTTGCAATTATTCCTCTATTTCTAACAAAGGTCCCTTATATTTTGCATGTTCTTTGCGCCAACACTGGATCTTCCACCAGTTAGCGGTGACTTCATTCAGTTTTGGTGGCCAGTTTTCCCGCACTTATATGATCTTTGAAGTGTCGCATTACAGCAGCAACCCTCAGCCTTAGACCACCATTTTCTTTGCCACTCTTCTGGATCCATGTTCTTTATCAGCATAATTCCCTGGAAGATAGGCAAACAAGAAAAAGATATATCACAAACAAAATGTGACAGTTGAAGCCATCAAAACATGAGTTCAGTTAGTGCCACAGTTGACAAGAAATTGCAGTTTACTTTTCTAAATAATTCACTTTGGGTATCAGTTGATTGGTCACATTATAGTGTGGACAATATGGGTGTATTAAAGTCATCAGCATTAAAACATTTTTAGAATGTCTTTGCTGTTCATCTGTTTAAGTGGCTAAACCTTTTGATATATGAATTAATTTAAGTACAGTTAATAATACTACAATTAGTAAAATTTCTGTAAGTTATTTTGGCATTGTACTTCCAACACACCTTATTTTAAATGAAACAAAGACTATAGGGGTTTAAGGTCTGATTAAATCTGATTTCATAGAGTTAGCTAAATAGTGTAGGAACTTGGTCTGAAAGTTTAGGCGATATGGAAACATAACACATAAAGTACGTAACAATCAGCCTAATACTACTTTTAAACAATTCTGAATTGGTCATTCAGACCAATTCATTTTTGTCTTTACCCAACTGGCCAAAAAGAGAGTTAATAGAACACACTCATGGGCAATCAAGAGAACATTTGAAGAGAAGGAGGTAACTTTACTTTTATCTCCAAATTCAATATACATTTCCTGATCATTACTTAAGTGTAGTTATATGTTCCCTTTGCAGACAAGATTTTTTTACAAATGCAAGTACAGTAACATTTAGGGCTATTTATTTATATCCCTTTCTTTAAGATTACTCTTGCATTTTGATAGTTGAAAACTTCAGAGAAAGGAAACATCACAGAGACATGCATAAATATCCTTGGATGGAATCCAACTGTGGATGTTGCAGTTTTGTGGCATGTGTAGAATACACTGCAGTCATTTTTGGTCTCGGTTTTATTCCTATACTTAATTTTATTCTTTTTAAAATGTGTTGAAAAATGAGTTTTTATTTATCTTTTCTTCCTTTCATACCTGGCCTAAAAAGGATGTGTCTTATTCAAAGCACATTAAGGTGCTTCACAATTCAACATGGTGCCCACAGTCGACTTGGTGTTTGCTTGCGCTCTCCTGACACTGACTTTGTTTATTTTGTTATTTTGCATCTTACACACAGCTTGTGTGTGACAGTAAGATACAGCAGGGAAGAACTTTGTTTGCAATGTTCAACACAAGCTTACAACACTGCCTCTTGAACTTTGACTTTCTCTGCCTGGACCAAGCAACTCCTGCCAGTAGGACACAGCAACACCGATGCGCCCACAATGGGAGACGAGGAGAGAGGTGGGCTACATGCTAGGCTGAGCTACAGGACAATGCTGGCTAATGTCCGTTCTCTTGACAAATAAGATGGACAAGCTAAGAACTAGGACTACAACTCAGCGTGAGATAAGAGAATGTTGTGCTCTTATTATCACTGAGATCTGGTTCTCTGACAGCACCCCAAACTCGGTTCTCCTGCTCCACACACACTCCATCACCACGAAGACCGCTGCAGAGGCCTCCGAAGACCAGGGAAGGCGGTGTGTGTACATTAACAACAGATGGTGTGGGAATGTGCAGGTTGTTGAAAAGCATGGTTCATCGGACATTGAACTTGTAATGCTAAAGTATAGATCCTTTTATCTACCAAGCAAGTTCAGCGTTGTGCCTCTGCTTGCTGTTTACGGGGCTGATCCGTGACCGCGATGGGGATGCTACAGGACCTCATCAGCAAGCTGGAGACGCACACCCAGATGCTGTCCTTCATCGTGGCTGGTGACTTTAACTACTGCAACCTCAGGGAGCGTCCTACCAAAGTACCATCAACCGAAGCTTTCCTTCGAGGGAGAAGAATACCAAGTGTACAGCAATGTGAAGAACACCTACAAGGCTGTGCCTCGGCCATACTTTGGACTATCAGACCACATCTCAGTGTTCCTCTACCCAGCCTACAGGCAACTCCTCAAACAAGCTCCCCCAGTAAGTAAAACTATTAAAGTATGGAATGAAGGATCTGAACTAGTGCTTCAGGTCTGCTTTACCAGTAGAGGCATGGTAGGTGTGTTTAAAACTCCTGCTCTGAGAGGAGACTGTACTGTGGACCTAAAGGAATATGCTGCAGCTGTAACTGGCTACATTTGTAAATACACTAAGAAAATTATCCCCACTAAACGCTGCAAGACCTACACCAACGACAAACCCTGAAAAACCTAACTGAAGTGTGGAAAAAGGCCAGATATGACCTGCGTAGATCAATCAGACAGGCCAAGAGACAATACAGACTGAAGCTGGAGGGATATTACACCACTCCTGATCCCGGGAGCATGTGGCAAGGTCTGCAACACATCACAGACTGCAAAGAGAAAACAAACGGCTCACTTTGAAGCCCTCAACGCCAGCTGAAAGGGAAGGACTATGGCCAACAAGGGCATACTGGACGCACCACTCTGTGTCATCACTCTGTCCCCATCTAATACAAGTCCACCACCATTGTGCCCCTCCCAAAGGACACTGTGACTTGTCTGAATGACTATCGCCACCTTAACTGTAACTGAGGTACAGAGCAACTTATTCAACTCAGGTTTCTTTTCTTTTAATTCCAACTTAAGTTTGCCTAACCCTAACCCTTTTACTTTATTTAATTTTTCTATTTGTGTTGTGTATTTGTCTTATTATTGAACTGTTCTGTTAAGGGAGTTGGGCAAAGTAAGAATTCCATTGTATGGTATAAACCACTGTGTTTTTTCTGTGCATAAAACAATAAACCTCTTGAATCTGAATCTTACCTTCAGAGGGATGTACACTCTCATTTACTGTGGACGACACAAATGACACTGATCCTGTTGAACACACAATTTAACAAAAGTTACTTTTGTCACAGGAAAAAATAATTTTATGAGCAGTGACTATGAAGTGAGTCAACATACCAAAGACTCCAATGTCATGGTCTTGCTCTGTGGTTGTAGAGTCAAAATCCACAGGCTCCACAGTTCCAAACTCTGATGCTGTAACTTCTGTGTTGCCGTTATCAGATTCGCTCCCACTGTCTTCAGCTTTACTTAACGCAATCTCATCTGGAAAATGGCATTACTAAAACTCACTAGCTGGACAGAAAAATCTGTGGTTGAAATAGCCACATCAAATAAAAAGACCTTGGGAATAGATTGGCCTGTGGTTTTGTACTTGCCACTTTTTGAGTAACTATTTTTACTTGAGTAGTTTTGAGCTATTATACCTATATAATGTTAACACTGCAGGTCTATTTAAGTGGTTAGAACACAACACATTACACTCTATACTAATTCACTAAATATCTAACCTGTGCATCGATAGCCAAGCCACTTGAAGGAAGTTACAGGTCTCACACAATGAACACACTTATCCAAGGAGGATACTGTTGTGGACAGCAGGCAGGGTTTTTGACACTGTTGGCGAAAATTTTTATTTTAGTATTTATTTATGCCACATAGTTTGGACATAAAGATATTACATATTTACATATCAATATTTAATCCCTTTAAATCCAATACCAATGTGACATTTAATTTACCTCATACATATTACCCTTTTATTGCATTGTATTTTATGGTTATTCATAGCGTATTCTTATTTATACGCAGCTTATTTATAGCATATCCTAAATGAAGATATACCTTCTTCATATTTTTTAATTGTAGATGGGGAATTTGTAGTTAGCCTCAGTGCTAGGAGCTGACTTGTTGTAGCCCAGTATAACTAATAGGGTGCCTATCCATTACCTGTAACCAAACAACTTACCATTCACATTAAACCAACATACAGATCAAATTCAGGCAGTCCAAGTGCTTCTTAAGGTGGTGATAGAATGATGATATAGGGTATTTTACACTGTTCCTTAAGGTCTCCTAATGGGGTATGTAACATTGGTTGGGCTGAAAATTGCCTGAATGCTATTTTATTAGGGCCCTTAACTACCCTGTGAATATGGCTCTATTTGGAACAAGAGCTTTTCTTCCAAATATGGTATGCTAATGAATATTCAGAATGAGCTACGCTGCGATTGGTTTGAGCAAACTACATAGAAACACATGGGAGACTAGACAGCAGGTCTCATTGCAAAGTTATACATTGTTTATCGGGATATTTAGTTATTAAATTCACTTTGTTTGGCGAAATTAACTATATAAAGCTCAAATATGGGCCGTTTTTGATGGCTAATTGCAAATTTGGTAAGACTGTGTGTCGGAGTTCAGCCGCTGGTGCTGCCTCGCCGCCGCCCGGTGCTGCCTCCCCAGCCTGCCTTCCTTCACAGACCCGGCCTGCCTTCCTTCACAGACCCGGCCTGCCTTCCTTCACAGACCCGGCCTGCCTTCCTTCACAGACCCCGGCCTGCCTTCCTTCACAGACCCGGCCTGCCTTCTTCAAGCCTGCCTTCCTTACAGACCCCGGCCTGCTATGAGTGCTTGGAGCTCGGTCACGGCTGGCAGCCCACAGCAGGGACTACCAACACCGCTGCCCTGACAGAGCTCCAGGGCCTTCAACTCCTCTCTTCCTGCTAGCTAAATGGCCCGTTGTGTGAGAGTGAGAGCACGGTCAGCGAGCTTGTTACACCAGCAATCTCTTACCACATGTTACACACATGTCACGCCACTTATACAACATCTAACTAAATGTCTTATAAACCTAACAACGGTGTCCGATTTCAAGTTAATATTTGTGAAGACTAACTAGGTGTTTCGTTAGCTGTGACTGTCCTTTCAATCCTAGCTACAAATCACGGATAGTTAGTTTCCTTTTCGCCTTAATTCAAGTATATTTACAGTTTGAATTTCGTCACGCCACTTACACAACATCTAACTAAATGTCTTATAAAGCTAACAACTGTGTCAGATTTCAAGTTAATGAATTTTTGTGAATTCCAGAGGAATTCTAAGAGGAGGCTAGCTAGCTCTCATTGATAGAGCTCCATCCAGCCGCAGGCTCTATCAATGAGACTCACGGACAAGCGGCGTTTATTTCCCCAATCGTTTGTTTAAATAACTCAACACATTATAATTACACACATTAAAATATTAACTGAAACCTGTGGTAAGAGATTGCTGGCGTAACAAGCTCGCTGACCGCTTTCACTCACATACACCGGGCATTTAGCTAGCCGGAAGAGGGGAGTTGGAGGCCCTGGAGCTCTGTCAGAGCAGCACTGTTTCGTAGTCCATTAGCCCAAAAGGGTGACTTTGCACGGGTATGGAGTGCTGCGGGCTGCCAGACGTGACTGAGCTCCAAGTATCTCACAGCAGGTGTGTGAAGGAAGGCAGGCCAGGCGGCGAGGCAGCTACACAGGCAGCACCAGCCTCTGAACTCCGACACAGTCGGACAAAATTTGCAATTAGACATAAATTCTCGTAAAACGGCCCATATGTGACCTCTACACATGATTTCTCGCATAAAAAAGTCTCAGAAGTGAATTTAATGGTAAAATAGCATATAAACAATGTATACAATTTCTGAGATCTGCACGACCTAGATTCAGAAGACTAACTGATCTCAGGTCAATTGTGTAGCCTATGTAAATGTTGGGGCATGACAAAGAGAGAGACTAGAGCCAAATGAGGAGGAGCCGCAATAGTTGACTATGTCAACTATGGGGCTCGTTGAGATTCGCCCGTTTTCAGAGGCAGTTTCAAATAGTGAGATTTGCAGAGAAAAGAGGTGTCAATGGGATTTAGATGTTCTATGTATGTTCTAGTTACCCACTAAACTGTCATTATTCAACTATGACAAGGTAAAATCAGTTTTGCATTCTATCACCCCTTTAAAAACCAAAGCGACACCTCTGGTGACATGACCCTCTAAATAGTTTGGTCCTCCCAAGTCATATTTGGGGGCGGGTTTCACCGTGTGATACACATACACTCAGATATTATACTGACTGAAGCTTGAAAAAGCATGTTCAGACAATGTCCTTCCATTTCATTGTCCACATAAAGCATGTTCTACTCAACATTGTCCACATAAGGCATGTTCTACTCAGGCGACTGCACACAAACACATACACACACATATGAAATAGGTTGAAATAGGTTGGTAGAGTTAACATTTTACCACAAATAACTTCACTAAGTTGGACATCAGATTTAATTTAACTGTCCAACCTTGGTGAGAGGGCCGAGCTCTGGACTGGTCTGATTTGGGTGGCTGACGGCTGTATGGATGCACTTGCTCTCAGTGGTCAGCTGTAGAAGATGAAACAGAGACAAAGGACAATAAAGAGAAAGTCCTGGGAATGTACACTAGAGAGGATATTTGGCATCTGAATAAAAAAAAGAAACCATTCTACTGTTGACAGAAAGACAGAGGAAAACATTGCTTTGAAACTCACTGACAACTTTTCTAAGATATTAACAATAAGAGCAAGATATTTATAAAAATCTATCTTTTGTGAAGACATACCTCTTCAGTATCATCAATTGTGGATGGGGGATTTGTGGCACCACAAATGTTTGGACGCAATTGTCATCAAGGGCCTGTAAAATGGAAAAAATAATATATATATTATCATAAATATCTTGAAGACAAGATGTTCCCTGTGTAGCATTCTGTGAAAAGATATAATGGCTGTATTTCTGTGAGTGTTTTGTCGAAAACATGTAGTCTCCCAAAACGGTTCTCTAGTCACTGAACAGGCCACATGACTACAGTCTGTAGACTATGAAAACTATACTCTGATGAATACAGCATTTGTTTACTTCGTTGTTTATCTATTGCCAGCCCACTTGCTAGAATGATCGCACTTCTAGAAAAAGGGGCTGTAAGCTTTTACACTGAGTGAATTTTTAGTCCTTTTATAGTTCTTAGATTTGCTAGGATTCTTTTTAAATGACATCTTGTCATGAATTTTCATCAGTGCTGTTGAGTGGGTGCTCATCCACTAGATGTACCTAAACAACGTATCATTCAAATTAAACCAACATATAAATCAAATGCAGGCAGTCCAATTGTTCTTAAAAACCAAAGTCTGATGACATGACCCTCTAAACAGTATGGTCCTCCCAAGTCATATTTGGGTGGGGTTCACCGTTTGATACACATACACTCAGATAATATACTGACTGAAGCTTGAAAAAGCATGTTCAGACAATGTCCTTCCATTTCATTGTCCACATAAAGCATGTTCTACTCAACACTGTCCACATAAGGCATGTTCTACTCAGCGCGACTGCACACAAACACATACACGCACACATTGAAATAGGTTGAAATAGGTTGGTAGAGTTAACATTTTACCACAAATAACTTCACTAAGTTGATCATCAGATTTAATTTAACTGTCCAACCTTGGTGAGAGGGCCGAGCTCTGGACTGGTCTGATTTGGGTGGCTGACGGCTGTATGGATGCACTTGCTCTCAGTGGTCAGCTGTAGAAGATGAAACAGAGACAAAGGACAATAAAGAGAAAGTCCTGGGAATGTACACTAGAGAGGATATTTGGCATCTGAATAAAAAAAAGAAACCATTCTACTGTTGACAGAAAGACAGAGGAAAACATTGCTTTGAAACTCACTGACAACTTTTCTAAGATATTAACAATAAGAGCAAGATATTTATAAAAATCTATCTTTTGTGAAGACATACCTCTTCAGTATCATCAATTGTGGATGGGGGATTTGTGGCACCACAAATGTTTGGAGCCAATTTGTCATCAAGGGCCTGTAAAATGGAAAAAATAATATATATATTATCATAAATATCTTGAAGACAAGATGTTCCCTGTGTAGCATTCTGTGAAAAGATATAATGGCTGTATTTCTGTGAGTGTTTTGTGGAAAACATGTATTCTCCCAAAATGGTTCTCTAGTTACTGAATAGGCCACATGACTACAGTCTGTAGACTATGAAAACTATACTCTGATGAATACAGCATTTGTTTACTTCGTTGTTTATCTATTGCCAGCCCACTTGCTAGAATGATCGCACTTCTAGAATAAGGGGCTGTAAGCTTTTACACTGAGTGACTTTGTAGTCCTTTTATAGTTCTTAGATTTGCTAGGATTCTTTTTAAATGACATCTTGTCATGAATTTTCATCAGTGCTGTTGAGTGGGTGCTCATCCACTAGATGTACCTAAACAACGTATCATTCACATTAAACCAACATATAAATCAAATGCAGGCAGTCCAATTGTTCTTAAAAACCAAAGTCTGATGACATGACCCTCTAAACAGTATGGTCCTCCCAAGTCATATTTGGGTGGGGTTCACTGTTTGATACACATACACTCAGATAATATACTGACTAAAGCTTGAAAAAGCATGTTCAGACAATGTCCTTCCATTTCATTGTCCACATAAAGCATGTTCTACTCAACATTGTCCACATAAGGCATGTTCTACTCAGGCGACTGCACACAAACACATACACGCACACACATTGAAATATGTTGAAATAGGTTGGTAGAGTTAACATTTTACCACAAATAACTTCACTAAGTTGATCATCAGATTTAATTTAACTGTCCAACCTTGGTGAGAGGGCCGAGCTCTGGACTGGTCTGATTTGGGTGGCTGACAGCTGTATGGATGCACTTGCTCTCAGTGGTCAGCTGTAGAAGATGAAACAGAGACAAAGGACAATAAAGAGAAAGTCCTGGGAATGTACACTAGAGAGGATATTTGGCATCTGAATGAACCATTCTACTGTTGACAGACAGAGGAGAAGCTGAAGCTTGCTTTGTAACTCACTGTCAACTTTTCTAAGATATTAACAATAAGAGCAAGATATTTTATAAAAATCTATCTTTTGTGAAGACATACCTCTTCAGTATCATCAATTGTGGATGGGGGATTTGTGGCACCACAAATGTTTGGACCAATTTGTCATCAAGGGCCTGTAAAATGGAAAAAAATAATATATATATTATCATAAATATCTTGAAGACAAGATGTTCCCTGTGTAGCATTCTGTGAAAAGATATAATGGCTGTATTTCTGTGAGTGTTTTTGTGGAAAACATGTATTCTCCCAAAATGGTTCTCTAGTTACTGAATAGGCCACATGACTACAGTCTGTAGACTATGAAAACTATACTCTGATGAATACAGCATTTGTTTACTTCGTTGTTTATCTATTGCCAGCCCACTTGCTAGAATGATCGCACTTCTAGAATAAGGGGCTGTAAGCTTTTACACTGAGTGACTTTGTAGTCCTTTTATAGTTCTTAGATTTGCTAGGATTCTTTTTAAATTACATCTTGTCATGAATTTTCATCAGTGCTGTTGAGTGGGTGCTCATCCACTAGATGTACCTAAACAACGTATCATTCAAATTAAACCAACATATAAATCAAATGCAGGCAGTCCAATTGTTCTTAAAACCAAAGTCTGATGACATGACCCTCTAAACAGTATGGTCCTCCCAAGTCATATTTGGGTGGGGTTCACCGTTTGATACACATACACTCAGATAATATACTGACTGAAGCTTGAAAAAGCATGTTCAGACAATGTCCTTCCATTTCATTGTCCACATAAAGCATGTTCTACTCAACACTGTCCACATAAGGCATGTTCTACTCAGGCGACTGCACACAAACACATACACACACACATTGAAATAGGTTGAAATAGGTTGGTAGAGTTAACATTTTACCACAAATAACTTCACTAAGTTGGACATCAGATTTAATTTAACTGTCCAACCTTGATGAGAGGGCCGAGCTCTGGACTGGTCTGATTTGGGTGGCTGACGGCTGTATGGATGCACTTGCTCTCAGTGGTCAGCTGTAGAAGATGAAACAGAGACAAAGGACAATAAAGAGAAAGTCCTGGGAATGTACACTAGAGAGGATATTTGGCATCTGAATGAACCATTCTACTGTTGACAGACAGAGGAGAAGCTTGCTTTGTAACTCACTGACAACTTTTCTAAGATATTAACAATAAGAGCAAGATATTTATAAAAATCTATCTTTTGTGAAGACATACCTCTTCAGTATCATCAATTGTGGATGGGGGATTTGTGGCACCACAAATCTTTGGAGCCATTTCGTCATCAAGTGCCTGTAAAATGGAAAAAAAAACAAAAACTATATTGTAGACCGGGGACTATGAAAACTATACTCCAATGAACACAGCATTTAATGACTTTATTGTTTTTGTTCAACCAGTATGTAATGGTCAGTATCATCTTTGCTATGGTGTGCTGGGAAGGTGGTATCATATTGTATTGATTCTTTTAACAATACATTAAAAAGTGTAACATCTTTCTCATAAAGTAACAGGCTGGTGGGAGTCTGTACTACATAACAGGGGAGGATGACAGTTGCTTTAATCTCCAGACCACATTCAGATTAAACTTCATCCTACCTCCAACTGATTTTGTTTTCTGATGGTGTAGAAAGTCACTGACCACATAATCTCTCTAGTCAAAAACCAAATTGAGCGAATCTCTAGTAGGCTTCATAGATCTTGTTGCTCAGTGTTATCATCCAAAAATAACAGACAGGTAGCAAGAAAAAAATGTTTAACTAACAGGAGCTGTGTTTAGTTTTCCCAAGATAAAATCTTAAATTATATCATACTCTCTACATTTTTTCTTTCTTCATGTGACAGTAATGGAATTAATAGTGTGTTTCGGGGTTCAAAGTACTTTTAAATTTGGTTTCTTTGGTCAATATGAATTACAGATTATAATGACATTAAAAAGAACCAGGGCATGAAATGTTATCACTGTGATGCTTCTGGCATTAGATCTGTTTTAGAATTATTCAAATAATTAACATGCACCTGACTGGTCAAATAATGGTCAAAAGTATGTAAAACTACAAGAGAAAAGGCAGTCCCCTCCCCTCTACAAGTTACTACTGCCTCTGTCCTCAGCTAACACTGTTTTTAACATTTTTCTTTGAAATAACACTCTACACACTGCACCAGATACCTGTCAGGTCTGTTTCCCTTAAAATTCCTTGTATATTGATCATTGTGGTGGGTTACTATGGGTACCAATTTTTTTTATCTTATAGATTTAGTACACTAACAGAACATCATAAACACATTACATTTATTAAATGGCCTGAAAGTACTCCTATTAATGATATATCTTCCAGCCTTCCTGTGTCACTGCAACTTCATATTTATGCAAAATAATGTTGGGCTACTAAGAAAATATTAAATTCTCTAAAATAAACACAATGTCTGTGTCTAAAAGTTAAGGCTTCCAGGTCCAGACCTCAGCTATTACAAAAGCTACAGGTGGATACAGACAGACAGTTACATAAACTTGTTAATCAACTTAGTACTTACAGAACAGGAAAACCAAAGATGATATCAATATATCCTCTTAGTTCTTTTTTGTTCCAATTCCAAAAAAAACGAGCTGACAACTGGCTGCTTTCTAGTCCTCCTCTCCTGTCCTCTCTGCAGGCATCCACTTCACGTAAATGCTAAACGAGGCTTAAGAGCAGGGCATGTGGCTACGTCCTGCTTGTTAAAGCCATGCCGTAGCCACAGCTCAACTTACCTAGCTAGCTTTCATTTTAAAAACAAAACTACCAAATCTGACCTGCTGGCAATGTTGCTTCTGTCCTCATCTCTACCTGCTGTCCTCCACAGCTTTAGCCTGAGGCTTAATGAGCAGCACATGTTGATAGCCAATCAAGCTAGCTCAGCTAACATGGCACATGCTTGTAAATATAGGCTATAGCATTTCACAGTCATTTCTTGCAAAAGGAAATTATATTCCGAATATAAATCTTACCTGTATGTATTTAATCCTCTACTAAGTCCATGGACGTCTAGATGCTGCTTCCCAGGTGTGGTCCATTTAAGTTTTAAACAAGCGAGGTCTCTGGGCCGGGTCGGGCATGTCTGGGCATGTCTGGGCGGAGCTTCCAGACGACTTCCGTTTGGCCCCCGCCACGCGCGAAAACCAGCCAATCAACAACGCCCCGCCGCAAAATGCACCGTGTGTATCAGAAATGTGTATGAAACTGCAATATAAAAACCCAGCAGTGGCGTCGCTGTTCTGATACACTGGGATACACTCAAAATCAGGTCAAGTGGTAAATAGGGACTTTCAAAGAAAAGAGAATTTATGTAGTTTAGACACTACAGAATGCAAATCGCGTCTTTGATTTATGAGGACTTTGGCATAGTCCCCGTATTACCCTTAGGTCCCTGGAGCCCAGGTGAAATGTCTGGCGTGTTGTCCGTGTAAACCACATACCCACACACACACACACACACACACACACACACACACACACACACACACACACACACACACATGATTCACATCATTTTTATACTTCATTTAGCCATCGTGCCACTTTCATCCAGGACATCCCCACTCCCATCAGCTTCTTTCTTTCTTTCTCAGCCTGTGAACACTTCACACCCTTTGCACTCTGTTTCTTCTTGCACAGCAATACCATATTGGTATTATAACACACTATGTATCTATGTAGACTGTGTTGTTTTACTTATTTGGTAGCCATGTCAAAGACAAATTTAATTTGCCTTGATTCACTCTACCAGATGTAATTTGCGACATAATTTGGCTTCCTCTCCATTTGTTCCGAAACCCAAAACTCCATTAGTACATTTCCATTAAACTGACTGTTTATATGGATACATGATTTCATTTTCCAGTCTTCTTGTAGTACTGAAATAGATAATTCTTGTTAATACAAGTGTATTGTGCAAATGACCAGGGAGCCATGTCATTTTATGATGGTGGACAGGCTCGTAATTGAGATGCCTGCATTCTGACATTAAAGCCTTCTCCAATGTTCATGCTCGTGTCTCCAACGAAGATAAAACATTCAGACACTGGCATTTCAGTCAGCAGCAATTTGACCATTGTGGTGACCATCAGTGCCAGAATTGCGGGTCATTAAGCATTTCATGCTGTGCAAACATCAATGAGAAGACTTCCTCCGAGGGGTGCCGTCGGCCATGATTCTGATTTCTGCCTTTTCTTGGATTAACCCACTTTGATATTGCACAGTTTAAGGTTACCTCTAAGCAGATTTAGAATGGCGATCACAGATGGAATTCTATTTTAATTAAAATAATACTGATTCTTGTCTTGACAAATACAACAGCGAAACACTGGAAACCCAGCTATGGGCAGACAAAGAAGTTACGTGTTTTTTCTGGAATACATGGTGATGAATAATCCATCCTATTGTGCAGGCTTGTGAGAGCTCCCAAAACTTTGAATATCTTAGAACTGGCTGGTCCTACTCAAAGATATTCGAAGAAAAAGAAAGAATGATCTGAGCTGTTACCATCGGGATTCTGACAGTCACATTCAAATATACAAAAAAAAAAAGAAATTAAATATGCATGTTTCCATCAGATGTGTGCAGAAAGTCATGAGCTTGTGTTGTGTAGGATGGCAAAAAATATACCCCACAACTCCGATCCTTATGGTCATCCTGCCCAGTGTGAACTAGTTTCATTTCTTTGCAGTTTTCTGTCTCGCTTTCAGGCCCGGGGTGGTGGTCATCACTGCTGTGTCACCTGGCTGGCAGGAAGATGTTTTTTAAACCAAGCTTTTATGTAGCACTCCAGGGCCTGAGCAAGAACAAAAAATAAGTTTTACAGAGGAAATAACCGTGACAAGCAAATATGGGCGTTTTGCTGCATTACCTGACACACGAAGCTGTGGATACAAGAGCATGAGCACTTGTAAAATATAATACAATCCGTTGCAATAGGCAGGAAGTAAACACTTGAAGATAGTATTGTTCAGTTTTGACAACAGTTTGTCAGAGAGGTTCCGATATATTTCGAGGGCCATTCTGACACAGTCTTGTTGAGGGCTGCTAGTTGTATTGTAAGCAACAGCATGTATTCAGTATTTCTTAACAAGTACAGTTGACACAAAATAATGTGGAAGGGATCACTTTTAAGATTATTTTTCAGCCTTTATTTTGACAGGAGAGATGAAGACATGAAAGGGGAGCAAGAGAGAGGGGGGGAATGACATGCAGCAAAGGGCCACAGGTTGGAGTCGAACCCTGGGCCCACTGCGTCGAGGAGTAAACCTCTACATATGGGCGCCCACTCTATCAACTGAGATATCCGGGCACCCAACAGGGATCACAAAGAATTATCAGCCAACTCTGCAGCTCTTGCATGACTGTTTAGCCTGTTTTTGGAATTGGAATGGTTCAGTCTCAGCACCAAGGCCTGAATTTAAAAAAAAATTGTGTGGCAGGTGGATTTTAAAATCCACTAGACACACAGGTTTTTGACCAGCCAATTATTATTATTTTTGCCTCATGAAGGTACAATAAAGCAAATGCACGAGCATCGACTGCAGTACATTTGTTCCGTACTGTTGTCGTAAATCGGCCACTCACAAACCTTTCCGCTGTTGCCAACGGTCCAATTGGTATTAAAACCAATTGGACTTTTACTTTTCTTTGAATTATCCACATCTTTTTGTTGGTTGATTGTGTCAGCCGGCCTCTTCACCTCAGTAATGTGCCGCCACATTTTTAAGATCAAAGCCAAGGAAATGGCGGACTTGTTTGAAATGTGAAATAACAATACAGTGGCAAAAAACAACTCAGTAATCACTCAATTCTCATTGGCTACCTGTCAACATGGCAGATAGACAGTTTCACCCGCCAATGACAAAATTCACCTGCATTTGGCGCGTGATCAAGTGCTAATTCAGGCCCTGCTTAACACACTCATCAACCTCGTTTCAATGAAGGAGTAATCATTAAAATGTCCTTCACTGATGTAGCACTGCACTTCTCTCACTTTATCGATGTCACAATGGACAGTTTAAAAAAAGAAAAAGAAAATCAAAATCAATGCAGCAGAACTAGAGATTTCGTCTTTTTTATTCCATGTATTCTTCTTCCCTGTAAACATACTTTGATATAAAAAGTCGCTGGAGTTCCCCTAAAGCATAAAGAATCTCACCCCAATGTCAGGAACCTTATAGACATTATAATAGAAAACCTAAAATCAAAGAATGAAACAGCCTCAAATACTTCAATAGATATTCACCTTATGACATTGAGTTCATGCCAGTTATTATTTTGTGATGCAGTGTTGCAATTTTCCCCTTTTCCTTTCCTTTATTGATAAAAGCCCACGTAATAAGAGACCTTTTATTTTATTTATTTATTTTAGACATTGAATTCAATGACTCTTAGATAAGACATGTGAATGTGTTTCTTTCAATGAACTAAAACCACATTGGTATGTGAATTTCATATACAGTAGCCTCTGTAGCTAGGCAACAAGTCCATGAAGTCTTGTATGTGATTATGTGGACTCTGCCCCTTACCTAATATGCCTGTGGCTGCTTTTCATCACGGCCTATTAAAACAGCAATTTTTATTCCTCTCGAGATGACTTTCTCTTTGGATCATTGCCAAACCTAGTGTTCCTAGATTGCTAACAATGTTTATTCAGTCAAACCCCCTTTTGCTATTGTAACTGAAACCATCCTGTCACTATTTGGAATTTGTTCACAGGAATATCAAAAACACACCACCAGACAGCAAAACATCCATTTTTTTGTTGCATGGTTTTATCTTTAATGAGGCCATGCCACCCGTGTGCATGGTGTTCCCACGAACCATTCGTACATATAGTTACAAAAAGTATTGCACTATAATTTGTATGTATTCCACATATTTATTGTCGTATGCACTACAATGACTGCTGCTGTATATAGTGCCGTGGTCCGCGTAGGGAGGAGGTCAGGGTGGATGGATGGGTCATAAAACATGGCTTTCAAGCAGGGGAGCAGAGCTTGTGTCTCGGGGAAAACGCTAAACTTTCACCCAGGAAAAATGTGTCGTATCCCGGGAGTACTACTTAAAGGGATGGTGTTTTAATCCAAACCACAGTCTTTTTTCTAATCTTAACTAGTAAACTGGTTGTTTTGGTGCCTAAACTTAACTATTGCGCCGCATGACATTAACCTTTTGCAGCGGCCCTCTCGGTCCTCTGTACCCGGCTCACAGTCGCGTTTTCTTGGCTACACTTCTTGGCTACACTTCGTAGGATATCATACAAATTGTTGTGCATACGTTTTCGTATGATATACGAACATGGTCATGAGAATGCGTTGCTCTTTGAGACTGTACAGCGGTGCCTTAAGCTGAATGCTAATGTTAGTGTACTAACATGCTCGCAATGACACTAATAATTTCTTAGTTTAGCATACAAATTAGCTTGGAACAATAACGTGGATCCATCTTCTGTGGAGCACAAATGTCTGTTCCAAGTTACATGGCAATCCATCTAGTTGTTGAGGTACATGTATTTCAGTCTGGACCAAAGTGTTGGAACGACCAACCGACTGACAGAACCAACATTCTTTAGAGCAATGCCGCTAGTGTTACAGGCCTCAAGCATGAGTAACCTGTTAACAGATAAATATGCCCTGTTTTGATTCAGGAAAAGGAGAGACAGGATACATTAGTTGTGTTCGTTCAGCAGGCTGTCCTCTGTCTTTATTAACAGTATTTATAACTTTCTTTCTCTTTTCTTTTTCTCTCATTTTAACAAACTTCACATCTTTTTCATATTAAACTTCTTATTCACAAATTCCACAAATTTGCCATTCACATTGCAATGCAAAAGGGATCATATTTTTAACCACTGACACAACATAGTATTTTCTATGAACTTATAAATCTGTTCTTAAGTCACACAGTACTGAATATTACCAACATTGTTGTAATCTTAATGTGTTCTATGACATTCACTAGCTGTAATTAAGCATATTAACTTGCTTCTCTTTTCACCCTGCATAACACATTTATCAAACCTTAATAAACAATACATTTTCACGAATACACACATATCAATGTCAAGGAGTTGCGGTAGAAATAAATAAAAGTACGACATTACGGCCGCCATCTTGTGACTTCACTTAGCTACATACCGGAGCTAGGAAAACTCTGCTAGTGTACAGAAATTACAAGTTTCTAACCCAAATAAAACACACATTTTCTGTCTCAAACTTTCTCAGATAATGTTCCAACTAGTTTTATATTGCTTCGAAACACATTTTAGCATAGTAACACACACTTACTAACCTGTTTTGATTCAGGAAAAGGAGAGACAGGATACATTAGTTGTGTTCGTTCAGCAGGCTGTCCTCTGTCTGAGGGACGGAAGCCTCAGCCGTTGTTACAACTAGCGCTCACCTAACGATACTCCCCCTTGTGGCGTAAGTGCATAATTACACTTGTAAAAGTATAAACTTAAAATGCATGCAAACCTGATCTCTTTCACAGAAAAATACATATAATCAGATTCCAAACATAACAATTGTGACCATACATTTGTGGGTGTCACACTAGCATGGCTAAAACATTCCTAAATTGAATTTGTCGAGAGCCTTTTTGGTCAAGTCAGTCAAAGACCTTTTAATGTGCACAAAAGAAAACAGAAAAAGGATGTTTAGTTTCAAAGTGGCCAACTGCAAGGTTTGTGACGACCACAGCTTACCCAGGTCAAACCATTTGTTATCCTTTAAATATATTGGTTTCCAGTGCAGCAGGCTGCCATCGTTCTCAACTCAAAGCGCTCATTGATCATTCCGGTGCAACCCACAGCTGCAGGATCTTCACCAGGCGGGGGTTGATCCTGACACTGTAAAGAGGAGTGTTATCTGATGCGTGCTCTCCTGGAGCTGCTGCTGGGAACCGCAATACATAACCTTCTCTGGATGCTTTTTATCACACAGATTTAGAATCAGAATCAGAATCAGAATCAGAATTAGAAAGAGATATATTGCCAGGTAAGTAGCACTTACTAGGAATTTGTTTTGGTTAAAGGTGCATACATAAAAACAATAATATAAAATAAACTAACAATAAATACAGACACAAATAACACTTATTAATAATTTAATAATAGACACAGCTTTTATTTTGAAAAGTAGAAGCCCGACAACAGCAGATGGGAGGCTCCAGGATGCAGCCGTACAGTATTGCATATTTTTGTCAAACTAGTGTGAATAGCCAGTGTTGCTGCATTTTTTTCTTTTTGCCAGCGGCCCAAATCGGCCCAAGAGTTCATCAGCCCTTCTGGCGTTTGCCAGAACTGACAGATTGCTACGTATGTATGTACATACTGTACATACATACATACATACATACAACTATTTAGAATTAATTGGGTTAGTGCAGTATGTACACAAATGTAGAGGGATGTGCAAAAGATCAGGATATATAGATATAAAATATTTTACTATTGTATATGAAATTGAGATATTTGTACATAGTGTTAAACATAAGTTGTGGTAATAATATTAATGTTTTTTACCCCAATGATGCTACATGATTACCTAATCAACATCAGATGTGTAACAAAGGTGTGGCCTATATAGTACCTGTGGTTGTGTCTGTCTTTGATTGTTGATTTGAAGAAGGCCGAAACGTCGTCAGAATAAATAGAGAAATGCAAATATAGAGCCAGAGTGTGTGACACTTTTATCTTATTTTATCTCAGTTGAGCTACTGTGAATGTTTTAATCGAACTGTTAACTCAATCTAATTATTCAGTGTTTGAGTTATTACAATGCAACTTTAGAAATACAATACAGGGGCAGCTACATTAATTTAGCAGCAGATTAGACTTTTTTTTTCTACAACCATTTTACTTCACTTTTCTTTTCCAATCATTCCTTACCTTTGGGATTTGTTGAAAAATGAACCAATATTTCCAGCAGCTCTGTGATCAAGGTTGATGGATGGAAGGGAGGAAATTATCATCCACACCGTAAGGCAGAGGCTTGTGTGTTTTCAAACTCCTCCTCATTTCCCTGCTAATGCATAGTTATAGATGTAAAATGTGCTTTCAGTTCTATAACTTTTTGTCAGTGATGTAACATACTGTTATTTAACATGAGGATATGGATTCAAGGCCTAATTATCTGGCCAAAAGTGTGCCCACATACTTCAGCCTTGTGTTCTCTTCTCTGGGGCTGGCTTTCATCGTTTGGGCCAGGCCTTTTTAGTTTCACTTTAGGGAATTCTAACTTCTACAGAATACAATGCTATCTAAGACAATAGTGTGCTTCCAACTTTGTGCCAACAGTTTGGAAAAGGTCCTATTTCAACATGCCACAGTCCATGCGCACAAAACGTAAGTCCATAAAGAAATTGTTGCCCCAGTTTCATGTAAAATAACCTTCCACAGTCTTGACCTCAACTACATTTGGATGAACTGGAACGCTAGGTTCGCATTGCCAGACCTATCTCCAAAGCGCTGCGGAGGAGGGTCTGGCTAGTCCGCACAGCATTCCAGGATGGGAGAAAAATGTGCTCTGGTTTATTGTCATTTCTTTAAACCAATCACAATCGTCCTGGGCGGCGGTAAGGGCCGCTGCAAAATAGCCTCGAGGAGGAACTTGTTTTGGTGGAACATGTGTACGTTCAAAGGTAGTTTTAGTCGTTCAACAGAAAACTCAGATTGGACAGATAGTCTAGCTAGCTGTCTGGATTTAGCTTGCAGAGATCTGAGAAGCAGTTAACCAGAGTCCTCATAAATCCACCGGAGTTTAGAATGCCAACACAAAGAAAGTGGAAGTGGCCGAACTTTATAATTCTCGGGTGGCCAGCCAGGTTCCAAAACTTTGTTAAGAGCCTTCCCAATTCAGTTCAATTCAATTTTATTTATAGTATCAAATCATTACACGAGTTATCTCGAGACACTTTACAGATAGAGTAGGTCTAGACCACACTCTATAATTTACAAAACCCCAACAATTACAGTAATTCCCTCAAGAGCAAGCAGTGCGACAGTGGCGAGGAAAAACTCTCTGTTGGGAAGAAACCTCGGACAGACCCAGGCTCTTGGTAGGTGGTGTCTGACGGTGCCGGTTGGGGATGCGATGAACAGTGGCAGTAATAGTCACATTAATAATGGAACAGTGACTTCAAATGGTAGTCGTAGTAGTTCATGTCATATCAGTGCGCTGCAGGGCGTTACAGGATGTAGCGTGGCCCAGCAGAGCATGGATGGACGTAGCAGGAAGCAGCAGGGTTCAGCAGGACGCAGCATGACACTGCAGAGCTTAGCAGGGAGTGCAGCAGGACCACGGCGGCAGCTGCAACCAGGATCTTGGTTCCAACATTCTCCAATACGCTGGGTGAAAAAAACATAAGGACTCCGGGGAGTAAACTCCCCAGAAGCTAGGATTAATAACAAGCATTTCTGGGACGGGATGCACACAAATGGTAATAGAAAGGGAGAGGAGAGAGCAGCTCAGTGTGTCAAAGGAAGGAAGTCCCCCGGCAGTCTAGAACAATAACAGCGTGACTAAGAGAGACAGGTCATAAGGAGAGGTGGCCTGTTCGGGCTTGAAACTCTCCCCTGCCGGATCGGGCTGTGCTGGCCTGCCTCCCTCTACTTTTGTTACATTATTAATCTAACGACTATGAAGAGAAGCATGTGGGCCTGGTTAGGCGGACGCTGCAACTCCTCACTCCCTAACTATAAGCTTTATCAAATAGGAGAGTTTTAAGTTCATTCTTAAATGCGGTGACAGTTTCTGCCCCCCGAACCCAGATTGGGAGCTGGTTCCATAGGAGTGGAGCCTGATAACTGAAGGCTGTGGCTCCCATTCTACTTTTAGAGACTCTAGGTACCACAAGTAACTCTGCATTCTGGGAGCGCAGTGCTCTAGTGGGACAAAAAGGTATTAGGAGCTCTTCTAGATATGATGGTGCTTGACCATTTAGAGCTTTGTAGGTCAGGAGAAGGATTTTATATTCAATCCTGGATTACCCAGCATCCCTATTGCCAGACGTCTTCAGTTTTCAACCTCTGCAATACCTGTGCATGTATGGTTAACATTAAGGAAAGATTATGGTTATGGCAAATAAACTACCGTTAACATATTGTCAGAATCAGAATCAGAAAAGCTTTATTGCCAAGTATGTTTACACACACAAGGGATGTGTCGTGGTATCGTAGGTGCAAGTCACATTAAAGCATTAAAGCAACATGCACAAACACACCGAGTCGCCATATGCAGCGCCATCTCAACTCTCTCCTAACTCTCGCAACAGATACAGCATGACATGACATGGCAGTATGTATGGTTAAGTTTGAGCAACTACAAATGGTTAAGTTTAGGGTATGCTTGAGATTATAGGCAACTAAAACCCTAAAGGGTACACTACTTCTTGCATTGGCAAGAAGAATATGTTCGGCTGTTCAAAGAAGAATGGAGGTTATTAATTAAATTCAATATTATTTATAGTATCAAATCATAACAAGAGTTATCTCGAGACACTTTACAGATAGAGTAGGTCTAGACTACACTCTATAATTTACAAAGCCCCAATAATTCTAGTAATTCCCACAAGAGCAAGCGTTAGCATTGGCTTTTGCGACAGTGGCGAGGAAAAACTCCCTTTTAGGAAGAAACCTTGGCAGACCCAGGCTCTTGGTAGGCGGTGTCTGATGGTGCCGGTTGGGGGTGTGATGAACAGTGTCGTAATTGTCACAATAGAGATAATGGAACAGTGACTACAACGGTAGTCGTAGTAGTTCATGTCATAGCCAGGCATAGCAGGGCGTTACGGGATGTAGCGTGGCACAGTAGAGCATGGATGGGCGCAGTGGACGCGACAGGACGCAGCCGGAAATTGCAGGGAATCACAGAGCGTAGCAGGGTGTAGCAGGTCCACAGCGACAGCTGCACTCAAGACCCAGGTCTTGGTGTCACCCTAATCCAAGGCGATGTTCTGGACGAAGAAGAAACTCCCCAGAGCTGTGTTAGCAACAAGCATTTCTGGGACAGGATGCACATAAAGGAAACAAATGAAAAAAGAGAGGAGAGAGCTGCTCATTGTGTCATAGGAAGGAAGGAACTTCCCCGGCAGTCTAGAATTATAATAGCATGTATAAGAGAGGCAGGTTAAAGAGAGGTGCCTGATCGGGCTAGAACTCTCCCCAACCGGATCGGGCTGTACTGGCCTGCCTCCCTCTATTCTCGCTATATTATTGATTATATGATAGGTAAATCTGATGACTGCAAAGAGAAGCAGAGAAAAGCAGGGGTGCTGTGTCTGTAGCTATACACCCTGCCCCGCCGGTCTAGGCGTACACTGCAACTCCTCATTCCCTAACTATAAGCTTTATCAAAGAGGAGGGTTTTCAGTTTAGTCTTAAATGTGGTGACGGTGTCTGCCCCCCGAACCCAGATTGGGATCTGGTTCCATAGGAGTGGGGCCTGGTAGCTGAAGGCTCTGGCTCCCATTCTACTTTTAGAGACTCTAGGAACCACTAGTAGCTCTGAGTTCTGGGAGCGCAGTGCTCTAGTGGGACAATAAGGTACTTTAAGAGCTTTTCCAGATATGATGGTGCTTGACCATTTAGAGCTTTGTAGATCAGGAGAAGGCTTTTAAATTCAATTCTGGATTTTACAGGAAGCCAATGCAGAGAAGCCAATACAGGAGAAATATGATCTCTTTTCTTAGTTCTTGTCAGAATGCGTGCAGCAGCATTCTGGATCAGCTGGAGAGTTTTAAGGGACTTATTTGAGCATCCTGATAGTAAAGAATTACAGTAGTCCAGCCTGGAAGTAACGAATGCATGGACTAGTTTTTCAGCATCGTTTTGCAACAGGATGTTCCTAATTTTGGCAATGTTACGAAGATGGAAAAAGGCTGTTCTTGAGGTTTGTTTTCGATGGGTGTTAAAGGATATATCCTGATCAAAAATGACTCCTAGATTTCTGACAATAGTGGTGGAGGCCTTGGCCTAGGGTAGCTATATCTTTAGATAATGAAGTTCGGAGGTGCTTGGGTACAGCACAATAACTTCAGTTTTGTTTGAGTTTAACATCAGAAAATTGTAGGTCATCCAGGATTTTATATCTTTAGTGCAAGCTTGAAGTTTAGCTAACTGACCGCTTTCGTCTGGCTTAATTGACAGATATAATTGGGTGTCATCTGCATACAAGGCCGGATTGGGACTCATTTTCAGCCCTGGATTTTCATGCCTTAGACCGGCCCACTTTACTTCACGAATGACTATATTAAAAACATTTAATCAAAACCTTAGTATATAAGTCTGCAATAGCGCCCTGTCCTCTACATCCTTGTAATTCGTGTATTTTGTAAAATATCACTATTTCCAAGTGTTGCCTCACAATGTAGATTTATTAGAAAAGTAAACATCTTAACAACAACCCAATGATGTTGTAACGTAATTGACAGATATAAGTGGGTGTCGTCTGCGTAACAGTGAAAGTTAATTGAGTGTTTCCTAATAATATTACCTAGAGGAAGCATATATAAGGAAAACAGAATTGGTCCAAGCACTGAGCCTTGAGGAATGCCATGGCTAACTTTAGCGTACTTGGAGGATTTATCGTTAATATTAACAAATTGAGATCGCTCAGAGAAATAGGACTTAAACCAGCTTAGTGCGATTCCTTTAATGCCAACTAAATGTTCCAGTCTCTGTAACAGGATGGTATGGTCAATAGTGTCGAATGCAGCACTGAGATCTAATAAGACAAGTATGGAGACAAGTCCTTTGTCAGCAGCATTTAGAAGGTCGTTAGTAATTTCAACCAATGCCGTCTCTGTGCTATGATGAATTCTAAATGTTGACTGAAAGTCCTCAAGTAGACTATTCCTATGTAGAAAGTCACATAATTGATTAGTGACTACCTTCTCAAGGATCTTGGAGAGAAAGGGAAGGTTAGATATAGGTCTATAGTTGGCTAAGACCTCAGGATCGAGGGTGGTTTTTTTCAGGATAGGTTTTATCACAGCTACTTTAAATGACTGCGGTACATGACCTATTAATAAAGACATATTGACCATATTGTTATTAGAAGAGCATTGTGAAGCCCATGGTTTGGAAATACAAGTTCAACAATCACATAGTTGTGATGTTTGGGTGTACTTTGTTTGGTGTACATATAATTTTGGCCATATATTTGGCTCAAAACTAGTTGTTTTGAATCTGACCTTGTATTCTCGTTTTCCTGAAGAGAGACCATATAAAAACAGACTGCACGGATTAATAAAATCTAATTATGAAATGATTTTGCCTGAGGCTGAGGTAATCAGCATGGCATAGAGCAGGGATCTTCAACAGGGGGTCCGTGACCCCTAGGGGGTCCTCAAAGTCAATGCAGGGAGGCCTCCAAATTATTGTTGTGTTTTTTTTAAGTTTTTTTTTTTTCCTCGAAAAAATTAAAATACACTAAAAATAATTCAACATATTATAAGCAAATATAAATCCCCACTGATGATGGGCTTACTGGCCTAAAAGGTAGTCAATAAGGTAGCCATCCACAGATACAGTTCATCCTCCTAAAGGATTCACTGTGCCACATTTGTTTAACATTAAAACATTATTCATAAAATCATGCCAGAAACTATTAGCCTATTTTAATATAGCTTAGTATTCTATGCAAAAAAAAGGTATGTATAAAGGCTTTAGGCAGCCCCACAGGTTATTGTAGGCCCAGTTTATTAAGCAACTTCATTTTATACAATATATGTAGTAGGGGGTCCCTGATCCGTCTCTCTCTCAGCTAAGGGGGGTCCTTGGCTTAAAAAACGTTGAAGACCCGTGGCATAGAGAAAACAGATGGCAAACACGGACTGTGTGTAATAAACTAACATCCACGCTTATGTTCTCAAGTGTTTCTGAACAGGCCTCGTCTGCTGCATATTTGGCATCACTCTATCTCTTAAGCCCAGCACATGCATACAACATTTGCCTACAGCAAAGCATTGCACACATCACGAAGAGCTGATTTCTGGCAAATGGGACAAAGAGGAATAAATTAATAATGTACAATGAATTCATTTTCCTGTTAATTTAGTTGTTTATCTCAAAGTTGGATGTTGCCGGTTAAGATAGGGGATGCATGCAATATGAACACATACAGCTGCTCTTTTATCTTTTCAGTCATGCTGTATTTTTTTATTATCTTGACGATACAAACAAATTGCACATGATTTTTTTTAGTTTTCCTGTATCATACAAAGTGCCATGGTCTGTTGACAGAATCCTTTAAGAAGGAAATGTTACTGGTGTGGATGTATTTATCTTTTATTATCTTTTTTTTCTGTGACGCACCAATTTCACATGATTTCACCATGAGACCATCTTGTGCTGCAAACGCAATAACTTACAGTATATTAGGTCAGTTATTACTGTGCTTGAATGTGCTTTTGGTCCAGCTAAATGTTGCAATATTTTTAATTTTTGCAGGTTTTCAGTACCTAACCTTGGAAGCCTTCTTATATTGAATTGCACTATTACTGACACATCATATTTTAAACATAGTATCAAAGTACCTTGCACTCTTATCAGAAGAATTAGATAACCAGAACCATTTTAAGATGGTAACATAATTTCCACAAAGGAACATAAATGTAATTTGGAAATATTGTCCATATCACAAGGAGCAAATTGTCACTGTTACTTGTTTAAATACAGGATTCTTTTAAAAAAAAAAGAAGCATCCAAAAGGTTTTCCTTCTTATCATTGAAACCACCAAAAAAAAACATTTTGGTGTATGGATTAAATTAAATACTGTGTGTGTAAAAGTGATTTAAATGTGTGTGGTATGCTGGTATTCCAGTTAAACTCCACCTTAAAGTGTTTTTTAGCATCTTTGCAAGTATTTTTCAATGTTCAGTTGTCATTCCAAAAGTTTCTAATAACCCCTATAGGTAGCTTATTGCTGCACCATAGTTCAAATACAGTGATGGAATGTCACTAAGTACTACTAGTATTTACTCAAGTACTGTACTTAAGTACAAATTTCAGGTACTTGTACTTTACTTGAGTCTTTACTTTCATGCCACTTTTTAACTACTCCACTGCATTTGAGAGGGACCATTGTACTTTTTACTCCGCTACATTTATCTGACAGCTTTAGTTACTAGTTACTTTACAAATTAAGATGTTTGCACACAAAACACATGTAGTTTATAAAATACGATGTTTTATTATAAATTAAACTAACCAACAATATATAGGCCTACAAGTACAGCTGAAATGATTAGCTGATTGACGGAACTGTTCTGTTTGTTTCCAGTTTCTAAAATGTAAGGATTTTTCTGCATTGAGTACTTGTACTTTTAACACTTTAAGTATGTTTTCCTAATGATATGTACATACTTTTACTTAAGTAACATTTTCATTGCAGGACTTGTACTTAAGTAAAGGATTGGGATACTTCTTCCACCACTGTTCATATAATATAATCACACAATATTTCCCCTTATGTCCAGATGACTATTGTGCCTCTGTGTGAGGAGGACTTATTAGCACTGTTGTGGAGGAGTTGCTGGGCTTCTTCTTCCCTCTCTGAAACACAGGTGGGATGGGTGAGGGGAGGCATCCATTCTGGACTAATCTTCATCCACCGGGATCGTCCCCAGGTCTGTGCTCCACTCTAAGGAATGAACTTTGTGTCTAATGTCTAATAGGTCTTTGCGAAGAGGTGGTAGATAAGGAAAAATAAGAATACTATTCTTTTATGGGGGCGATAGGGTTAAATAGGCTCGTCATGATTGGTTGAGCACATACAAACAAATGTTCAGTGCATGCTAACGTGGTTAATCCTACCTAGAATTACAATGATCATTGATACTATAAAGATATGCCGACATTAAATAATTGTAAGAGCCATCTCCCCTGTGGCCGTGCTGCTTTTCCTTTTGTAGTGCACATTTTTCAGTATATACCCTTTGCCAAATCTGTTTTGGAGTTTCGGGGCTGCACAATTAATCCTGCGTTAATTGCAATTATGGTTTTGCCTTTCAGAATCAATTAAGCTTGATCAAGTTAGATACTGACATTTTGCATTTGGCGTGCCTATTCCAGTGCATCAAATAAAGGGCTCCCTATACACAAGTGAACTGTCTCACCAATCATTGGTGATTAACTGCTCTCATGCCACCCAAACACGGCTGTGGCTTCAGGCAAGAACTAGTTTTACTGCAAAGAGAAACCTGCAAATGTAATGGAACTGCGTTTGCTATGCTGGGTGGAATCCTTTTTATTTGTTTGAATGCTGTGGTGGCGCTGCCTTATTATTGGTAGACTCAGGTTTGATTAACCCACTTTAACTTTAAAAAATGTTATATCAAGAAAGACATATCTTGATGTAAAGTTTTGTATTGTGTGTAGTAAAGGCATTTTTCTGTCAATTTCAAATTTGCATTGCCAGACCTTTCTCCACAGCGCTTTGTCATCTCTGCATGGAGTATGGTCTGGTTCCACCGCCTATCTATTCTGGTAAAGGGAACCAATCACAACCGACCCAGGCGGTGCTAAGCTCTGATGGCAGAGATAGCGAGAGAAGAGGCGTGTCTCTATGTCAGGCTTTATCCTAAAAATACATCTGTTGAGCCTAGTCTCGCATTGCCAGACCTTCCTCCACAGTGCTGCTGCGGAGGGTCTGGCAAGTCCGTACAGCATTCCGGGATGGTAGAGAAACATGCTCTGGTTTATTGGCATTTCTTTAAACCAATCACAATCGTCTTGGGCGGCACTAAGCACCGCACGGAGCCACGGCGCCTCTGCTAAATAGCCTCGGGAAGGAACTTGTTTTGGTGGAACGTGTACGTTCAAAAGTTGTTTTAGTCGTGCAACAGAAAACTCAGATTGGACAGATAGTCTAGCTAGCTGTCTGGATTTACCCTGCAGAGATCTGAGGAGCAGTTAACCATAGTCCTCAGAAATCCACAGGGGTTTAAAATTCCATTACAAAGAAAGCGGAAGGAAACGGACATCGGCAAAAAGACATGCATCCGGCAGAATTTCCTGCGACACCGGAGGAATTCCAGAAGTGGAACGTCGTGAATATAGAGTTGAGGCAGACTAAAATGTTCCTAAATAATGTAAGTACAATACATTAATAACCACCATTTAAACAATGATATAGATACTGGGCAAAATAATCATGACATCTATGTTAATAATAATCGACCAGTCCAAGTATGACTCATAGAAAATAGACTTCGTGAATTTAAGTTGCTAGCCTTACTGCAACAAAAAGTAATAAGTTCTATTGTTAAGAACTTAGGGATTTCTGGTGAGGTTTTGGCAAATCCTGAAACATCCTAAAACAAAGACTTAGATTTTGGGCACAATTTTCTTTGTGGTGTGTTTTATTATTATTGTTCTATCATCCAACATTCTTTCTTGTTCTTAATGAATGTTTCATTACTTTGTGAATATATAGAGTATAGCAAGATGTGACAACCAGCTGTCATTGATCAGAAACCTTCGGTGCACCACACTGACTGAAAAAGGCCAAAATGTCAAACAGTCTCCAAAGGTTTTCAATACAGGGCAGTCCAAAATGAAAGGTTTCTGAATATACCCATTTACACTTTCAGGGACTTTTAAAAGGACTATAAGAACACAGCCTCAGGGCAGGGTATAGTTCAAGTAAATTCCAAAACTCAAAAGAAAACTTTTATTTTATGTTGGTGCAGGAGAAAACATTCACTTGGACATTCAAACTCCTAATAGTGAATGTCACATGATGTTTGCTTTCCTTTTTGTGCTTTACTCCAGTTGTGTGCCTGTGAAGCTGCTCAGGCTAATCATGGACAGGCACTAAGTAGCTATAGTGGGGGCCGGTGTGACCCAGAGAGCTTGGTTTCTGTTTGTTAGTTTTGACAATAATTTATTTTGATATATATACTATGTATGTAGGTTGTACATTTTATTCTACATTTTATTCTACACTATATATATATAATGTATAATCTGTTCATTCTTCTAAGTATTTTTTTAATCTTATTTATCTTGTTTATAGTGTTTTTTATTTTCTGTATGTGAGTGTGAGTGTATATGTCCTTGAAACTAGCTGCTGTAACAGAGTAATTTCCCAGTTGTAATTAAGTCTATCTATCAATCAATCAATCAATCAATCATCTATCTATCTATCTATCTATCTATCTATCTATCTATCTATCTATCTATCTATCTTAGCTGCACAGATGCACTCTGGAGAAACATATCCCGCAGCTAATCACGACTAAACAGAGATGGGGACTTGAGTCTGAGACTCGAACTCGAGTCGCACTTAAGTCGCACAAACAGCTGACTTCAGCCTTGACTTGTGACTCGACCCAAAAGACTTCAGACTTGAGCTTCGAGACTCGTCAACAACCTATTTTCATGCAATTATTGCTTTTTAAATCAAAATTTTATTTTGTAATTAATGTTTTTCTATTTTCTTTTATTGGCGCATATACGTTGGGGAAACGTATGACGAGCTGCTTGTCCCCTGCCCTTTGCTATAATGTGTAATGTAACGCATGCGCTATGCCTATGTGTTCGCACTCATATCAAAAAATGCATTGACGATGGCGACACCAAGTCCTCCCGGAGTTGTGCCTTTTTTCATTAGTTTTGCTTTCAATAACTTCGTAAACAGTGGCAAAAACTTCATCAGGCATCTCAAAACGCACCCAGATAGGTCAGGCACTTGCTAATGTGAAAGAGACATTAAATTTAGCATATATCATCACAGGTAACAAGCTAATCATCGCAAGGTGTTGTGCTAATGTTGGGAACAGGCAAATTGAATCTTTATAGTCAGTAGTTGCTGAGGTATCCATGGCTCACAGGAGGCGGGACGCAGGATCCATCTCCCCAGGAACAAATGCTGTGTCGGGTGGGCAAACTCATGTGATGCGTAATTGAGCCCGTGGATGATTTGTAGGCTATTAAGTGTACAAGGAGTACCCGGTCCACCAAACACTGGGCCGTCTTGACTGTCTTAATTCTGCACATATTTCTGTTACTGTAGTCCTATTTACTGTTTTATTATTTCATCTATGCATGGCGCAGCGGATCCGTGCACACTGTCACCTGCCGTGGAGACATTGGCCTCACTAACCTCTCCTCCTCTGAGTCCTCCTCTGTGCATAATTTGGACTGACACTGAGATGCATGTTGTTCTGTAACTGGTGTGGCGCTGCCACTATTCTCTCCACTTCGACATTAGACATTTTTTTGAGTGAAAGAGACGTTACATTTAGCATATATCGTCACAGGTAACAAGCTAACCATCGCAAAGTGTTGTGCTAATGCTGGGAACAGGCACATTGTATCTTTATAGTTGCATCCATATGACGTGACAGACTTAGGTTAATATTTCACCAGGTCCGAGGGCTAGAGGGATGTGTTAAGTAGACCCCATCAAGTTATCCTACAACAGATTTTGATACTGTACTGTATGGATGGTAGCTACAGGACATGCTTTGAATTCATAAGATTTAACAATACAGTGTTAGGGACAGATCAGATGGCCAGAGACTTGAGACTTGACTTGAACTCGTGGCAAAAGACTTGAGACTTGAGTTGAACTTGAGCTCAAAGACTTGAGACTTGACTTGCACTTCAAATAAATGACTTGTGAACATCTCTGCGACTAAAGCTCTCATAGCCATGACTACACTTAGATTTTTAACTGCTCAGCCGAAAGCTTTTTTTAGAAGAGCTGTATTTCTTCATATGTGAGAAGACATCTGGCTCACCTTGCTATACACAATACACTGTTCTCATCCCTTGGGTAGAGCAATGCATAACAAAGAGAGTGTGTGTGGTAAATTTATGAGGCAACCTGGCCGTGCCTGCGGGCCTGGCGGCAGATGACTTTCCTGTGCTCCTTTAGGGAATTGCTGTGACAGGGGCAGCAGAGGGATGCTGAATGGTTCACAAACACCCGGCTGGAGGAAGAGAAACTGAGAGGAGGAATGGTACAGACGACTGTGTGGCATCACAATTATCTAGTTTATGATAGACAGTTAACTTTCTTGGAGCCAAAAAAGCTATAATTTGATGTATTTTTTCTCCTTTTTTATAAAAAAAGTGTTGCCACCCTTGGCAACCTTGCGTTTTGGAATGAGTCAGTTTTTATCAATTATTGAGATTTTGGCTGTGCATGCTTCTGTGTGAGGTGTGCGTATTTGGTCTTTTCCAAAATGACTCAGTTTTCTCACTCATGCTGTGTGTATACATTTGTAGCCAACAACCTTATCATGTCTCGGCTCATATAAAACATATCATTATTGCAACAAATTTAGAGTAAGTACATTTAATTTTTATAGCACATTTAAACACAGCTCACACTGACCAAAGTGCTGTACACAGTGCATCAATACAGAGACTCACCAAAGCGCTATAACAGACCGTCCTCACCCAGAAAACGACCATATGGGTCGATTATGCAAGAAGCTCATAACGGCAAACGGGAAAGTTAGGCGTCAAAGTATAAGAGCTCCAAATTCTGCGTAAGGAGGCAGGTTGGGGTACTGGATGGTTCAAACAAACAGGACTTCCACACAGGAGTACAGGGTTGGTGTCCCTTGTAAAAAAACAAACGTTAACTGTCATGTTGAAAAATGAAGTTTTACGGATCTTGATGTCCGTGACGTCACGTTATGTCCTCATTATAGTAGTTAGTAGTACGTGACTCATTTTAAGCCAATCCCTGATGTTTTACTGACCTTATATGTAGTATTTTTGTTGCCTAAACTTAACTAGTTCTTTTCCACCACGTTTACTACGTGTACAAAACTGCATCTGTTCACATGATTACAGTCACATGAAATAGAACAGAAATGAGATAGGACGGTCAAATGTGTCGTTTTGGGAGTCTTTGGAAATGCACTTATAATGTCGTTTAGGCATGAGAATGTGTTGTGTTATAAATACTCACAAAGGAGCAATGCCACTGGCTGTCATTCATTTCAGTGTGGCATGAAGCTCACTTTATTTCAACACAGTGATTTTTAGTCAAGATAACATTGTAACAGTTGTAATATAGAGGAAACATTTGAGATCAGTCATGTCAATCAAATGCAATGACTTTTGGAAGTTATGTACTGTATTATTTTCATGCTATGGATAAATCAATGGGAAATATAGACCTGCTTTATACAATCTATGCTGTAGACATATAGTTTCCGACTGGGGACCCAGAAATTCCGACATTCCATGTCAAATTGAACACAACATAGTCCATGGCCCTCGCCTGGCATCATGGTGGTACCGAAAGTCGGAAGAAAGCGGCAGTGTCCTATTTGATTATGACTGTGTCAGATAAAAGCAAGTGCCTTGCAGTGGAAGGTGGTAAAATATGTGGACATTTAATTAAATGGAAAAATCTGAAATTTGAAAGTACATTTGAGAAGTGAACACAAGGAGGCTAACCTAGCTTACCTTAACAAGGTAAAGGAGAACGCAAAGCCCCCTTTCCATGAAACAGAAGCTAACCCCGCTACAGGGAATGGATGTATGGGTACAGGGCATGGATGTATGGTTACAAGGCATGGATGTATGGGTATAGGGCATGGATGTATGGTTACAAGGCATGGATGTATGGGTATAGGGCATGGATGTATGGTTACAAGGCATGGATGTATGGGTATAGGGCATGGATGTATGGTTACAAGGCATGGATGTATGGTTACAAGGCATGGATGTATGGATACAAGGCCAGGCAGCATGACGGAGACAAACGTAGGACAGAGAACACTACAGGAGGGCTTTCCCCGGCGACCCGATAGCTGCTGGTTAGTACATACCCAGGAACACTAAAAGCCTTTTTGAATCTTGCCCCTGACAAATAACCCATATTACAAAAAAAGACAAAAACTAATAAAAACTAACACTAAAACTAAGCATTTTAAAAAACTAAAAACTAAACTAAACTAGCAAACCCCGCTTTAAAAATGAATTAAAACTAAACTGAATTTGAAAACAAAAAGTTAAAAGGGAAATAAAAATAAAAACTAATGAAAAATGCAAAACTATAATAACCCTGCACATCACATGCATATTCTCCAGGCATCATGCTTCACCTTCCCCTGACCTGTCAGTGCTGAATTAGAGAGTGTTGACCTTTAGTTTGACACCAGCTGGAAGAGAAGTGACAGGAGGAGCAGCAGAGGTAGAGCTCAAGAGAGAGAAATGTGTGTTGAGGTGACACATTCGAACAAACGCAGGTGTTTTGTGCTTAGAAGCACATGCATGCACGCACGCAGGCACGCACGCAAGCAGGCACACAGGCATGCATGCAAGCAACACACAATATATAATGTATCTTCAGTTTCGGACTGTTGATAAATGTCAGATCTGACATCGATTGCCCACATATCTAGTCTTATAACCTTTTGGCTGATGAGTTTAAGGTTAATGTCGCAGTGTATCGCTCAGTAAAAAAGAATTGCTTCGGTCACTAACCTTGGTTTTCTGTGTTTATTTGACTCATTTCTTAAGCCCAGGTTACTATTCTCTCATTACACCCTTAGCAGTCTTTAAAACATTGACTTATGAAATCATTTGTAAATTAGAATCATATCTATATAGTTTTAATTGTCAAGAAACCTTCACAATGAGTTTATCTAACAGCATGAATATTGATGGTCACAACTGTCACCGTTTAGAGAGTTTAAACTATTTTGCAAGTAGAGTAAGTGGTGATGGTATAAAATTACTTTGATCTGGCAGTTGGTGTGAATAGGTTTTTGTTCTTCTATTACAAACACTGCAGATGATAGACAGCTAATGCTTAACCCTTGTGTTGTCTTCCAATGGACAATGCATTTGTCAACGCTTTTGTCCCTTTTTTCTAGGCACTTTTTAAAAAAAATTTGGTGTTTTTTTTGGCGTTTTGCACTTCTTTTCTCTACCATGTATAAACACCACTAACACCAACCCATTACTAGTTTTACACTTTTTGGATTTCATGGTCAATAAAACTCATTTATTAAGGAAATGATACCTAATCCTTGAGTTAAAAAAGCTGGAATTATGAATTATTTAGACTAATATTAAAGGAAGGACAATCACAGAAGGGTCAGTGTTGTTTATCAGTGTTTTTTGCCCCCAACGGTGCCTTCCAGGCAGCGGTGCCTGGAGGCACTGGTTATGGTTAGGGTTAGGGTTAAGGTTAAGGTTAGGTGCCTTGAAGGCAGCGGTCGCAGCGCTGCCTGGAAGGAGCAGTTGGGGGCAAAAAACACCATCAAGTGTCAATGTTCAGTCAGGAAACTGTTTCGAAACATTTCAATTTATTTTTCAAATGCTAAAAAGTTTTACAAAACACCCCAAATTCAATGAAAGTAGAGATCCGATCTTCTGTTGTTCTTGTGAAGCGCATTGTGTGAAATCATACGTCCATGTTATTTATGGGTAATCAAAATGAGGTTGTTATAAAGAAACCCATATTTCTGATATAGACATTTAGAAAGTGGGTCAAATTTGACCCGAAGACAACACAAGGGTTAAACCATAGACGTAAACACATTTTAGTGGAGCTTATGGACTCATGTGTCATGCCAACCCGTTTTTACTCCCAACTCGTAAATTACGGACGATTGGTCAGTGTCTCTCAGAGTCAGATACAACGCAATAAGCACCCCTCGGCACCCCGTGGCGCGCGAAGATGACGTAGTACTAAGAGTGACAACGGTAGCAAGTAGTATGAAAGCCCGAAATTCCACGTAGGGAGGTTGGTTGGGCTGGAGGATGGGTTTTAAACAACACAGGACTTTCACCCAGGAGACCGGGGTTGGTGTCCCGCGTGTCACAGAAACGTGCATTTTGTAACCCCACCCACGATCTCTTCCTAAACCCAATTGTCGCGTTCTTGTTTGCCTAAACCCCACTGTCCTGTTCTTGTCCCGCTTGTCACGTAAACTTACCCTTTGTAAGCCCAATCAAAAAAGAATCTGGGAGATTTGACGACTTTGAGTCTCAGAAATTCCCACAGAACCAGAGAGTTTGCATAATTAGGCTGTGAAACAGGTTGTTGTAGCCTACTTTTAAAAATGTAATCATTGTTTTGCTTGATTTGCTAAATTCTGTGATGGCTAAGGAAAATTTTAGCTAACTTTGTAGAGCTTTATGTGGACCAAACTGTAAGTGAGAAGACTATATGGGACATGCAATAATATATATATATATATATATATATATATATATATATATATATATATATATATATATATATATATAAGTGGCAGGACTATTTTGCTCTTCCTCAGCGTGTGGAGTCCTGTGTAATCTCCAGAACTGTCTTGTTTAACAAGGATGTGGTGAATGTCTTCCTAAAGACAGACATGACCCTTGGAGGGGCAGTTATCCATTCTGTTAACTTGTGTACATTTGTGCGTGTGTGTGTGTGTGTGTGTGTGTGTACACAGGTGTGTTTTTGGCAATCCCTTACATTGACTCTGTGCCAATGTTGCCGCTTGGCTGAACATTAAATCTAGTGAAGGGCTGAGTTTATTTTCTTTGCTTTGAAAGGCCATATTTATCGTTTTCAATTATCTCAGATCCATAAAAGCTGACCCCTGCTCTCTGCTGCGCTGTCTGCACCACTGGAGAGCGAAAGAGACCAAATGGAAGTCCAAACTGTGCTCTGTATGTTGAAAATTTCAGATTTGTGTGACTGTGTTTTCCACCCAGCGTGCACACACTCATCCGTGTGTACAAACATGCATTAGCGCCCTTGAGTGAACTGAGCGTTATCTAATATCTCTTTGAGGACCTTGAAACACAAACACACCATCATCACACTCAACAGACCCGCAAGTACACCCCCTATCCTCACACACACACACACACGTCTGATGCTAATAGCGAATTAGTAACAGCATTGATGTTAAACTTTCATTATCCTGTCGTGAGATGTGCTGCTGGCCCAGGGGGCCAACATCCGACGACGGCTCCCTTGGAACGCAGAGTGTATCAGCCTAACCTCCGAAGCCATTTCAAAGCAACTGCTGCAGAAAATGGAAGGAAAATGACGCCATCTGCATGAGAGTGTGACTCCCACCCACTCTCAGCTCTGAACGTAATCTCCTTTTTATGTTGATTGTCTACACTTGTGATTATGAAGTTTAACACTGTGTGTGTGTGTGCGTGTGCGCACCTGTGTACATGTCTGCTTGGTTTCCATAGTTTGCAGGGGAATGTTAGTGATTGCATGCGGATTAAACTAGCAGCTTATTTGGCAGAGAACGACAGAGTACACATTTGGTGAAATGCACCGCAGTCCATTTAACAAAATGACATAGTGAAGAGGCCGGCCATTAACCACATAGTACTTATTGTTAAGTTGTTGCTGCAGTGCTTTGGAGCTCAATGAGTACCTGGGTAATATTATCACTTCTAATGGCTATGTGGCTTAGACACCCACTGAATCCACTTATAACACATATGGTCATATTACTATAAGATTTTTATCATAACTACAAATGACACCCACTGCAGATGGTAACCCTATGAACTCTAGGCTTGGTTTTCTCTCTCTTCTTTTCCCCCCAATGCTCTCACTTCATGACTTAGCTAGGAAGACCATATACTGTATATAGTAGCAGTTCACAAAATACCCTGTGCCGTGGGTGAAAAAATGGAATTGGCATACATCAGCCACTAGATCCAAGTAGATACATAAATATGCAATCATTCACACAAATAAACCTCCACAATATATCTATTTCTTACCAAAACAAGTAGAAATGTTACTGATGGCGTGAAAGTGTGTTGTAAGCTCATTTCTTTTTTTCTTCTTTTTTTTATTTGTTTGTTCAGTAAGACTGTTTGAGGTACTATATTTATACATTGCATACATTTGAACAGTTGACGTTTACTAAATGATCCAGTTGATCCAAATAATCCAGATGGGGCTGGTGGTGTCATCGGCAGCGGATAAACCCTTTTCACATTCAGCTGTTGAGAAATAAGTGTGCACTGCTATTCAGAGTTTTATTTTTTATTTTATTTTTTTTAATCATTTTGTCCTTTGAGGCACCTTTCCAGTTCCTGAACTGTTCCACTGCCTCACAGCTGGGCACACCCAGTGAATTGGCGAGACTTCCTCCCCGTACAGAATCAAAGCCCCTCTGCTTTCCACATGGCCAAAAGCGCTGGTCCAGCGGTTTTAGCATCTGGACTCTCAGGCAAGCGTTCGGTGAGGTTGGCTACAGCTGAATCATAAAACTTTGCAGTGTCTATCCTTACCTCTGGCACCAGTGATCTGTGCTCCTTGACACACTTGATGACACACTCTACAGCCTTTTTAACTTCCCTGAAGTCTTCATTGCTGCCAGCAGCTAAATTCTTTGCAGGATGTGGCAAGGATCCAGCAGAATTGTGTCTCTTGTTCTTTATGTCACAAAGTACGTTTTATCAAAGCTAAATCTACAAACCGGGAGCTAGGGAGGTAGGTACTTGTACGTGTTTCTGTCTCTCAACATCAGTACGTGGCAATTCCTCACTAACCATTTTAAAGTGATGCACCAGTGTAGAAGAATCTTTCCAATCAGCCTTCACTGCACTGAAGCAGCTGGAAACCCATCAAATGGTAAAGACTTGCCCAATCTCGTAAGATTTGTGAGCAAAACGTACTCTTTCAGGTGCAAAACGTCACACGCAGACCTCCACAATACACAGACAAACTCACAGACAGACAATACTCACCCTGACCACCACCTGTTTAAATTGTTACCCTCTGGTAGGTATTATATAGGTCTATACAATCCAGCACCACCAGATTTAAAGGTCCAATGGCATGAAAATTTCATTTAATGAGGTTTAACATTAATATGCGTTCCCCCCGCCTGCCTATGGTCCCCCAGTGGCTAGAAATGGTGATAGGTGTAAACCGAGCCCTGGGTATCCTGCTCTGCCTCTGAGAAAATGAAAGCTCAAATGGGCCGATCTGGAATCTTCTCCTTATGAGGTCATAAGGAGCAAGGTTACCTCCCCTTTCTCTGCTTTGCCCGCCCAGAGAATTTGGCCCACCCATGAGAGAGAGACATCATGGCTTTCAAACGAGCAAAGTGGCAGTTGGTCAAGGCCACACCCCCACCTTCCACCTTGCCCCCTCCCCCCTCCTCCTCAATAGCTACAGACAAAGAAATGGCGCATACTAAGAAAAGCTCATTGTGGGACTGGCTCTAGTGGCTGTAATTCTGCACCAAGGCTGAATTTCGGGAAAGAGACTTCAGATACAGTATTAGGGGACCACTAAGGTCTATATAAAAGAGACTTCAGATACAGTATTAGGGGACCACTAAGGCCTATATAAAAGAGACTTCAGATACAGTATTAGGAGACCACTAAGGCCTATATAAAAGAGACTTCAGATACAGTATTAGGAGACCACTAAGGCCTATATAAAAGAGACTTCAGATACAGTATTAGGAGACCACTAAGGCCTATATAAAAGAGACTTCTGATACAGTATTAGGAGACCACTAAGGTCTATATAAAAGAGACTTCAGATACAGTATTAGGAGACCACTAAGGCCTATATAAAAGAGACTTCAGATACAGTATTAGGGGACCACTAAGGCCTATATAAAAGAGACTTCAGATACAGTATTAGGGGACCACTAAGGTCTATATAAAAGAGACTTCAGATACAGTATTAGGGGACCACTAAGGCCTATATAAAAGCATCCAAAAAGCAACATGTAATAGGACCTTTAAAAATAGCTTCTTCCCAAATGCAATAGTTTCCCTAAACAAATGTAGTTAAACAAACCCAGTCACTCACTGTCACCTCCTGCACTTCGATACTTGCACTTATCTGAACATTGCTCTTTTACTGTTTTTATTCTGTTTTATGTCCTGTAAGGATTATTTATTGTATTTAGTGTATGCATCCAGTGGAGTCCAATGACAATAAAGGCATTCATATCAAATCACATGCAGGACGCTTTACAACAGCGGGGGTGTTACTGCATTTGACTCTTTTCTTGCTTCGAACGCTAGCTACATGATTGCTGGATATACCAAACTAACTTTTCTTCACTTTCCTGGAGCAGGAGCGGCAACATCGCGAAGGTTGGGGAAAAAAGGCCCTACGCTTTTCAGTGTCTATTATTTCATTAAGAGGAAACTCAATGAAAAGCCATTTGCCAACACTAAAACAGAAGTCACACACTATGGGCCCTATTTTAACGATCTGAAACACAAGTATGAAACGCCAAACTTGTGGGCGGATCTCGGGCGCTGTTGCTATTATACCGACGGGATAAATGACTCTTGCGCCCGACGCAAATCTTAAATGGGTTGGTCTGAAGTAGCTTGGTGTGGTTTGGGCGTAATGTGAAAATAACCAATCAGAGCGTCATCTCACATTCCCTTTAAGAGCAGGCGCGCTTGTTCCATGGCGGATTGCTATTATGACGGCGGATTTGCCTGGCGCACGCCAGCGGGAGCTGTCTGGGATGCGGCAAAGTAATAAATGCCCGTTAGCTGGGTGGCGATGTTGCTGCGGCTGGGGAGGATTCTGCAGCCATGGAGCGTGGGCCTCCAAACGCACCACCTGCACCTGTTGTGCCCCTTCCTCCTCCCCCCACTCTATCTCCGTCCACCCGCTCCACCAGGAGCGCATCGCGCATTGCCACTCCCGGACCAGATTCCACCGGAGTGTCCAATCCCACCATAGTTCAACATCACGTCTCCTTAAGTCCTCTAATATTTCCTCATTTATGTCATCAACACATCCATGATTCATGGAAATGTTGTGTAAAACACAACAAGCCACAAAGAATGCTGCGACTTTTTGAGGATTGTACTGTAAAATGCCTCCTGACCTATCCAAACACCTGAAGCGCATTTTCAGTAATATTTTTCTTTGTAATTATGTATGGTTTTCAAAAATGGGAACTGCTGTAGATGAGAGAAGTGTATGCGCGTTGTGTACACACTACATTATGGCCAAGCATTCGTCCCTAAAATAGCTTCTGAATAACGCGCTACTGACTTTAGACTAGCGCCACTGACTTTAGACCAGGTTTTTCCTTGTCAGTGGCGGAATTGTTTTCTGAAACTGCAAAATAGCACCAGGGAACGTTTGCGCCGGAACACGCCTACTCTTTTCGCTGAACCGCCCCCGGGAGCGCAAATACATTCCCTAATTTACCGACGTGCGTCTGTGGAGGGAAAAGTCCGCTGTGCGTCGGGTGCAAAATAGGAATGATACATGCGTCGGTGTACAAAGGCAATTGCGCTTGCAAGATAGGGCCCTATATAGTATTACGTTGCTGTGAGCTGTAGCCTGCATTCACCACTAGGTTATTCCTTCACAGCGCTGTGCAAGGCGTGAAAAGTTGAACCGGGCTGAGGCAGCAGTTTTCAACACTAATAACATTACCATCGAAAACCATCTCTTTCACAAAGCATGTTAAAATGATATCCAAAAGAATTAAATTCAGTCTTTGTAATTTTAAGCAAATCAGAGATCTGTCAGATGCAGCTGCTCTGATGTTTCTGCACTCAATGATATTTTCACATCTGGACTACTGCATCACCAGCTGGTCTATGTCGGGTTCTACTATCCTAAAACCAGTTGATCTTTTGTACAAAAAGGCACTCAAAACTCTAGATAAAAAAAAACTTTTTCTTATCATCATTGCAAGATGCTTAATTTATAAAGTAATACTTGGCGCCACCCCCACTGCTAGAGTTTATTAAATACAGACAGACTCGGATCACCAGAGCGGTTGTAAACAGGAACTTTGACTTTGTTTTAGAAAAACCTCCTTCAGCCATAATGCACTATCTATGGAACACACTACCCAATTATAAGGGAATGTCCCACTCTGGCCACCTTTAAGAGCCAAATAAAGGTGTGGCTTAGAGCTAACCAAACGTGCAACCACCTCTAACTGTATGCTGTACCGTATTAGCCCAGTAGAGCATACTGAACACCTCTGCTGAAGTGTTAAATTTGTCGTTATCATACGACGCAAGACAACACCGTCTCACCCCACATACTCACACAAACAGTCCGGTTCTGGTGGTTGATGAGTGCAGATATGTGCGGATTAGCTCTCATAACGGGCCGGGTGGGTAGCGCACTGCCATGAGTCCATGACTCTAATGTCTGATTACTCCACATTGTCATTGTGATATTTTGTGATTACATTCTGAATCTGCAACGTTCTCTGTCAGGTAAATGTAGTAATACAATGTCTTCCTCTGATGTAGACGTAGACTACACTGTAAGTCAGTAGTAGGGTATACAGTGGAGTTGCATATTAAGTGGTTTGGGGGTCCTTCGGTAAGTCATTTTGGGGTACAATTTGGTTTTGAAGAATTCTACAAGCAGCAATACTACAGGCCAAGCAATGGGGCCGTTCCAAACAGGCACATTTTCAACCGGCACTGTACTAGTTTATTTAATAACTGAACCAATAAAATCTCTCTTCGACAACGAAAATCTCTAAGAACAGACAGCAGGGGTAAGGAAGATGCTTAAAAAAATGGAAGGTTCTTTGTAAAAATGTATTTATGCATGGCAGTGACTCACTATTTGCTCCTGCTGTGCTGCTGATCCTGAATTAAACTGGGAGACTGCTACCATAGGAGAGATCATGGGATCAATAACATATCAAAATATCATTAGTCAGACAGGACCTGTTAAATGCACTCTAAATTTGATATAGAATGAATCCAGGGATTATAGAGAGTTTTAACGTTCTGGCCAATCTCCATTCTTTATCCAAAGGGTGAGAAAACAGAAAGCAAGTTATCAACTACAAAGGCAGTAGATAGAAGTCCATGTATTATATTTTATCTCTGACCTACAGTGACACTCATCCCTTTCCTGTAGAGTAGCTTTGGAAAGCAATCCTGCCTCCTCAGTCTGTCAGAGCACAGCTTACTGAGGGCTCCGTCTTCCTGTCCCTATTGCCTGCCTCAGGATCTGTTCCCCGAGCAATCTGCAACCTGTCCTGTTAAGCTATTATGGGTGAGAGGCTGAGGACCAGCTATTTCCTCCTCACAATAGTTAGCACAACTTATTGTTTAGTTTTTTTCCTCCAGATAGAGGGGTTGCATGGGGCATAATTATTGCGTGTGTGTGTTTGTTATGGTGGTGCATTGAACCTTCCGTAAGGCTACTGTAACCTCTGTCTTCTGATAATCTGCCAATTACCAAGTTCTGCTCAGTGTCAGGAGGACACCCCCCCACCCTCCTTCTCTCTACTGTCTCCATGGTAACCTCTTCAGGGGCTGACAGAATGACTGTGGAGGCAGAATGAACTCAGGGATTACCATTGACAATAACTGCAGGTCTTTTTTTATCCAAGCCAAAACCGCACTGGGCAAACATTCTGACAGCGGCCTGAGTATTTATTTCCTCAATAAAGTAGCATTTATAAGGCAGTTATATTACTTTCGTTGACTGAAGATAACATACTAAATTGCATTTTTAAAGTGTTGGGCATCATTTTGGGAAAAATGTGAATATAAAGTACATATGTAAAAGAGGATCATTCGTAGCAGGACTGATACATTAATGCATAAAATCTGTGACCTGTGAAAATTGCTGACAGTCTTTTTATAAAAAGTAAAAGTACATTTACTAAAGTACAATTTTGAGGTAGTTGTACTTTATTATTATCGTACTCCTGGGGTCATCCCTATGTTCCCTCATTTCTATTAAATGCCCCGCCACATCAAAATTAGGCCCTATGTTCCCTCAGCCTTATCTCACTCCAGCAGACCTCTGTACTTTAAGAGAATAGGTCGTGGGACATAATATAAAATTGATTAGGTAAAAAAACAAACATCAGGTGTTATTGATATAACACCACGGCATGGTTGGTGTGACATTAATGTCTGAGAGCCGGGGGCATTGATTCAGTAAACTCCAAACCTAAATGGCAAAGGCGTTCTGTTTAATCCGACATCAAGACTTAGACCTGCTCATAGCAACAGTATCTGTCGTAGCTAATGACGAAAAAGGACAGAAAACGTTTTCATACCATCACATCTGGCCAGTTCTCATCAAGAACTTTACCTTGCAGAGGAAGCCAAAGGCCCGACTCGTTACCACAACATCCCCAGACACTATCTGTGCAGTGTAACAAATGCCGTCACGACAGGAAGGTCACGTTACCTGGAGCAATATGGGAGGGACGCCAGCTGGCAATCAAGCTCTACAAATCACCATTCAGCCCACAGCTCTATGTTCAAGGTCCCTTCAGTGCATTTGAATTATGTCTTGTCAGTTTTCTGTTCACCCTTGCAGCACTATTGCCTTTGTTGAGCCCTTAAAATCTTTAAAATGACAGAACATAACCTGATAGATCACATATGTTGTTAAAATCTTCTTATCCTGTACCAATGGGAGCTCTATTGTAGGTGATTGAGGGAGAAATTGTATGTACTTAAGGTCTTAAGCTACATCCACAAGGTGGATGCATCGTGATTTACATAATCATCACATCATGCAAATCTCACAGGAAGCCACTTTATTTTGCATGTGTCAGTGGCACATGCATGTTAAAGCCTGACTTAAACCTACAGCACTGTGGAGTGTTTAATCACAGCGTGATGAGTTGCACAATCAATACAGATTTATGGCAGCAGTGAACAAGACTTTGGCAGTCGCGCGAAAAACATGCTCAAAACATTGGTCAAAGATTTGGTCATATAGAGTCATCTTTTGAGACTGTAGGCCTATTCACACTAGAGTATCACATGATTTAGCAGTTTTCTGTCTGTGCTTTGTGTGGCTCATTTACTCAGGGTAAACAATCTGTGTTTTAAACTCAAATTTACTGACCAACTCGCAAGGATTATCTCCTGATATAATGGGAACATAACAAATGTAGCATGTCTGCATGAAACCTCAGCCAGCAACAAACTAATCATGTTTATTTCCAAAGGCTGCACATCGGTATCTGTCAAGCGTTAGCTATGGCATAGTAGTTATAGCATCTTGGGTTTTAAAATGAAAGTAAAATGAAATGTGGCTAAATAATTTTAGGATTTGGTGCACGAATCTCTTCGAATTCCACTAATACAGAGCTTTAGAGGATATATAACTAAGAAGATGATTGCCAAATAATAACAATCACACACCTCTGACCTATACTATTGCACTGCCAGCTGATGGCCAAGCGTGGTTTTAAATGATTGGGGATTGTCTGATTTCCTTTGATTTTGATTTGATTGTATAAATGAAAGTAAACACCCCCCCAATGCATGCCGATTAATTTCAAATATTTTCATGTTGTAAAGAAGGAGAGAATAGAGAGATTTTGATGTATACATACTCAAAAATGCTTCTTAGCCATGCTAGCGGCCTGGTAGGAATGGCAACGTTGGTCTGTCAGCCAATTGATTGAGTGCTGAATACTAAAATATCTCAACAACTACTGGATGGATTGCCATCAAAGTTTAGACATTAGTGATCCCCTAAGGATAAAACCTACTGATGTTGGTGATCCTCTATTTTTTACTCGATTCACCTTCATAAGGGTGGCGTTTTTGGTTTTTAGTGAAATGTCTTGGCAACTAGTCCTATTGAATGGAGGGCATAAAGTTTGATAGATATCCATGGTGCAAAGAGAATGAATCCTAACAGCTTAACATTTCATCTGGCAACACCAGCAAGTTATGTGAGATAATTGGATATCTAATTATTGCAGATAATCTCAGTAATTGTTATGAGATCTAAAGAGACATGTAAGGGCCTAGGAAAAAAGCCTTTTTTCAGTTAAGAGTAAAGTAAAAATCAATCCATAGACTTTAAACCATTGTCTCACCCTTGTCATTCTTCCTCTCCTTAGTCAAGCTTAACTGATCTTCTCAATAATTGTATGAGTCAATGCCAACGTTTTTCTGACTGGTGTGTGTGTGTGTGTGCTGCTGGTCTGACAGTGGCAGCAGTCAACCATGGGTGGTGACACACACTGTTACAAACAAGTAGTGCATTAGGAAGGGCCATTACCCCCATCTCTCTCTCTCTCCTGTGACAACGCATTCTCATGAATTTCGTAGGAAAACGTATGCACAACAATTCCTATATCTTGCCTGTGAGCACACACACGCACAGGTACGCACACGCACACACACACACACACACACACACACACACACACACACACACACACACACACACACACACACACACACACACACACACACACACACACACACGTGCAGACACAGGATATGTAATGGACTGTATTCTTCTGAGCTTTCATGGCAATAAACCTAAGAATGTGAGAACAGTGAAAAATTTGGCAACTTATATCAGCATAGTGTGAGGAATATAAGTTATTTTTGATAATACTGCAGCTTAAAGCTGGTTATAAGATGGCAGGATGGTTAACGGCCCTCATTTGGTTCATTATTAAGTTTTCACAATGTTCGACACTACTTTTAGAACAGCCTAATTGCAGGTTCCACTGCTTAAAATGGCATTTTAATTTCCACATTGTACTGTGTTAAGTACAAACAATTACCTAATTCAAGGAAGAAATTGCCTTCTTTGTGCCATAATTGGGGGCTGTACAATTACTGCAGGGCATTAACCTCTAAACTCTGCTGGATTCACTAGGCTTGCTGGTCAATACCTCAACTGTTAGATATAGATAGATAGTTAGATATAAATAAAACAGATATTTTAGGCTGAGCTACAGGAAGGTGATGCTCGAGATCTCCAATTTAAGCACCAAACCCTAACCCTAACCCTAACCCAAGTACGGAGAAAATTAAATGTTAAATTTAATGTTAAATGTTATTTTTATCTAAAAGTAACAGTTGAGGTATTGACCAGCAACCCTAGTGAATCCAGCAGAGTTTAGAGGTTAATGCCCTGCAGTAAAGCCGCTCCAAAGAAAAGTGTTATAATTGCATGATAAAAACTTGCCTGGCTGCAAGAACATGGAAATGAATTGATAGTGAAATTGCACAATTGTACCGCCCCCAATTATGGCACAAAGAAGGCAATTCTTCCTTGAATTAGTTAATTGTTTGTACTTAAAATGCCATTTTAAGCAGTGGAACCTGCAATTAGGCTGTTCTAAAAGTAGTGCTGAACATTGTGATCAAAACTTAATAATGAACAAAATGAGGGCCGTTAACCTTCCTGCCATCTTATAACCAGCTAATTATAAGTCGGCATGTTCCTTTAAAGACACATGGTCTTTATTTATTTTTTTTATATACCACATTTCTACTGTATCTCAGTGTTACATATTCTCACAAAACACAGAATATTATTTTCATTATCTATAATGTAAAACCCATTTTATTGGTGCAATTACAGTACAATTTAAGAAAAAAAGAAACAAGGGGAAAAAAGCCAGTTCAAAATATTCTCTGGTCTTAGTAAACACAAAAACAGTGACATTAAATCCTGGAGGAACATCAACCCGTAGGTTTATTGGTTAAATACGCTAGTACAGTATGTCTGTTGCAAGCTGTTACACAACCATTACCTCCAGAAAAGAAGCTGACCTCTACAAAAAATATTTAGTCTCAGTATAGATGCATTGACATCAAAATATAATTAAACCTGCCAAATGGAGAGCAGCTCAAAATGTAGCTGTGAGAAAATCAATACATTGGTACCTTTAAACTAACTGAGCAATCAAGATGTCAGTCAGATCATTTGTCATCTTGGAATTAAAGTTGCTTTTGTCATTGATCTACTTTGTCCAATAAGGTGATATCCTTTTAATATTTTCTTTAAATGCAGCGCGTATTAAGCTTTTGGATTTAATCTCAAGCCTTTGCTAGTCTTATATTGGAATAGAGGATGCAGTGGTCAAAAGGTTGCATTTCCAACCCACTCTCCAAACAGAGCAGTGATACTAGATGATTATTATATTAACATTTACCATCAGTGTTTTTTAGTTAGTGTTACAGGCACTTCAGACTTTACAGATAGAGTAGGTCTAAACCACACTATAATTTACAAAAACCCAACAATTCCAGTAATTCCCCCCAAGAGCAAACAGTTAGTGGCGAGGAAAAACTTCCTTTTAGGGAGAAACCTCGGACAGACCCAGGCTCTTGGTAGGTAGGTGATGAACAGTGGCAATAATAGTCACAATAAAGATAATGGAACTCTGACTAGAAATAGTAGTTGTAGTAGTTCATGGCGTAGCAGGGCACTGCAGGGCATAGCAGGACATAGCAGGGCGTAGCAGGACGTAGCAGGGTGTAGCAGGGCGCGGAGCAGGACCACGGCGATAGATGCAACCATGATTTAGGTGCCACCCTAATCCAAGCAAAGCTGCTGGGCGAAAAAAACATAACTACTCCGGGGAATAAGCTCCCCAGAGCTAAGTTAGTAACAAGCATTTCTGGGACATGTATGCACACAGATGAAATGGGAGAGACATGACATGGGAGAAAACAGACTACAAAATAAAACAGGAAACTGAAACACATACACAACCATAACAGGTTGCTTATCAGGACTGACTAAGAAGGTCAGTTTAAGCATCTGGACAAATGAGCCACATTTTCATGGTAAGGACTGTCTGGTGAGGACTGTCACTAAGTTTTCATGGCATTAATCTGATATCAGCAGTGCCTGTAGCGTCATGTCATGGCCATTTACAACTTGCTCTGTACATCTTGTAAGCACTGAGCAGCTCTCTTGCAGCAGTTAATTATACACTTTCCCCCCCATACAGCTAGGCAATAGTTTCTAAAGTGGGAGGAGATCATTACTCATTCACTCTCACCCTGAGTTTCCAGCAGCAGTTGGGGATTACAAGTGGCGGCCTTTTTAGTTACAAGCCCACTGGACCCTTAAATGAAAATGAAAGCCGCCCTCAGCCAATTGGTTACGACATCAATTTTGACGTTAAATATTTCACTGGTCTTACCTTGCATACCACTACAGCAGAGTGGAAACACTAATTGGACCTTATGATGAAAAAACTGGAGAAGAGACTCGCACAGTCCTCCAATGTACTTGCCCCAGAGCGGTCGACACTTTTGAGTGCTTGGTCACATCCAATCTCTCTGCACGCCGTTTGGGTGTATCATCTGCAACACAGCTTTCCACCTCACTTCTATCAACTATTCTCCCATCAATAGCTCACCCTGCTCTCTTCTCTATATTGTCATATCAAACGCAGCCCAGTGGGTGTATTTAAGCACAACCTTGAAGTGTAATCAAGGGCTTACTTTTTTTGTCTGCTGCATCGCAGCTAAAGACATTACATAAGCTACGTCACATCATGTTTTATTCAGTCTTGTTTCTAGCATTTGAATAATAATTTCTTACTGGTAGAATCCTATTTGGTGTGTCTGTGCATGTGTGTGCACACAGGAGAAAGGTGTGTTAACCATACTGTTACAAATGAGCTGTGTACTAACAAGGGTCATTAACCTCATCTCGCTTTTTGCCCACATATATGAACACATTTTCAAACACACCACACACACACACACACACACACACACACACACACACACACACACACACACACACACACACACACACACACACACACACACACACAACCTCAGTGTAATGGGCTCTTTGGCGAGCTACTCTGATAGTGATGAATGAGAGTATTAACAGTGTCTAATTAGCGCCTAGCCACAATAATATGCTGTGTTCATGGGAGTGAAACAAAGATGGTGTGCTCATCGGGGCCAAACGCCAGGGCTGCCATTTATACTTACTTCTACTTATTTATGTTGTTTATGTTTTACAATCTGCTAATGGGGGCAACATATCTCATTAGGTCTTAATAAGGTTACTACAAATGGGTGTATGCCTCTCAAACATTATAGTTTTTATGAAGGTTTTAATATTAGATTTTAAGTGAATTTGTTTTTACCTTCCCAAAAGAGTTGTTTACAGAGTTACATATTTATGATAATGCAGTAATGACACACATACTTTTCTATTTAAAACTTTTCTTTAGACACTGCTTTAATGTTAATGCCACATTGTGCCATGGCTACAGAAAATAATTTATGATTGGCTGTCAGGTGTTGGTTTAAAGTGTACAACAGGACACCTCAAATTCAAAGAAGCTCAAAGAAATGAAATAAACAGTTTGAATGCTGCATTTCCCACCCCATCAACACAATGGAAAGAATTAGACATCAACCTAATTGCTATGAAGCCCCCCATGAACAGTAGGCTATGGAGCTATTTTGGCTTAGTGGCCACAAACAGAATTGCACATCATGTGATGCACACTGGCTTTAAAATACTTTTTCCTATACACAAAAATTACAAAAAGAATGGCTGTAAAATGATGAGATCATAAAGTTGCACCATCCATCCATCCTCGTCCGCTTATCCGGTGTCGGGTCGCGGGGGGAGCAGCTCCAGCAGGGGACCCCAAACTTCCCTTTCCTGAGCAACAGTAACCAGCTCCGACTGGGGGATCCCGAGGCGTTCCCTGGCCAGGTTGGAGATATAATCCCTCCACCTAGTCCTGGGTCTTCCCCGAGGCTTCCTCCCAGATGGACGTGCCTGGAACACCTCCCTAGGGAGGCGCCCAGGGGGCATCCTTACCAGATGCCCGAACCACCTCAACTGGCTCCTTTCAACGCGAAGGAGCAGCGGCTCTACTCCAAGCTCCTCACGGATGACTGAGCTTCTCACCCTATCTCTAAGGGAGATGCCAGCCACCCTCCTGAGGAAACCCATTTCGGCCGCTTGTACCCTGGATCTCGTTCTTTCGGTCATGACCCAGCCTTCATGACCATAGGTGAGGGTAGGAACGAAAACTGACCGGTAGATCGAGAGCTTTGCCTTCTGGCTCAGCTCTCTTTTCGTCACAATGGTGCGATAAATTGAATGTAATACCGCACCCGCTGCGCCGATTCTCCGACCAATCTCCCGCTCCATTGTCCCCTCACTCGCGAACAAAACCCCAAGGTACTTGAACTCATTCCCTACCTGGAGAAGGCACTCCATCAGTTTCCTGCTGAGAACCATGGTCTCAGATTTAGAGGTGCTGATCCTCATCCCAACCGCTTCACACTCGGCTGCGAACCGATCCAGTGAGTGCTGAAGGTCGCAGGCCGATGATGCCATCAGGACCACATCATCTGCAAAAAGCAGCGATGAGATCCCCAGCCTACCGAACCGCAACCCCTCCCCACCTCGACTACGCTTTGATATCCTGTCCATAAATATTACAAACAGGATTAGTGACAAAGCGTAGCCCTGGCGGAGGCCAACCCTAACCTGAAACGAGTCCGACTTACTGCCGAGAACCCGGACACAGCTCTCACTTTGGTCGTACAGAGATTGGATGGCCCTGAGAAGAGACCCCCTCACCCCATACTCCCGCAGCACCTCCCACAGTATCTCCTGGGGGACCCGGTCATACGCCTTTTCCAGATCCACAAAACACATGTAGACCGGTTGGGCATACTCCCAGGCTCCCTCCAGGATCCTTGCAAGAGTGAAGAGCTGGTCCGTTGTTCCACGACCAGGACGGAATCCGCATTGTTCCTCTTCAACCCGAGGTTCGACTATCGGCCGAACCCTCCTTTCCAGCACCTTGGAGTAGACTTTACCAGGGAGGCTGAGAAGTGTGATACCCCTGTAATTGGCACACACCCTCTGGTCCCCCTTTTTAAAAAGGGGAACCACCACCCCGGTCTGCCACTCCTTTGGCACTGTCCCAGACTTCCACGCAATGTTGAAGAGGCGTGTCAACCAGGACAGCCCCTCCACACCCAGAGCCTTGAGCATTTCTGGACCGATCTCATCAATCCCAGGGGCTTTGCCACTGTGGAGTTGTTTGACTACATCAGTGACTTCCGCCTGGGAAATTGACAATGATCCCCCATCATCCTCCAGCTCTGCCTCTAACATAGAATTAGATATAAATAGATTAGTCGGATTCAGGAGTTCCTCAAAGTGCTCCTTCCACCGCCCTATTACCTCCTCAGTTGAGGTCAACAGTGTCCCATCCTTACTGTACACAGCTTGGATGGTTCCCCGCTTCCCCCTCCTGAGGTGGCGAACAGTTTTCCAGAAGCACCTTGGTGCCGACCGAAATTCCTTCTCCATGTCTTCTCTAAACTTCTCCCACACACGCTGATTTGCCTCTTTCACGGCAGAGGCTGCAGCCCTTCGGTACCCTGCAACTGCCTCCGGAGTCCTCTGGGATAACATATCCTGGAAAGACTCCTTCTTCAGTTGGACGGCTTCCCTGATCACCGGTGTCCACCACAGTGTTCGTAGGTTACCGCACCTTGAGGCACCTAAGACCCTAAGACCACAGCTCCTCGCCGCAGCTTCAGCAATGGAAACTTTGAACATTGTCCACTCGGGTTCAATGCCCCCAGCCTCCACAGGGATGCATGAAAAGCTCCGCCGGAGGTGTGAGTTAAAAGTCTGTCGGACAGGGGCCTCCTCCAGACGTTCCCAATTTACCCGCACTACCCGTTTGGGCTTACCAGGTCCGTCCAGAGTCTTCCCCCACCCCCTGACCCAACTCACCACCAGATGGTGATCAGTTGACAGCTCCGCCCCTCTCTTCACCCGAGTGTCCAAAACATACGGCCTCAAATCAGATGAAACGATTATAAAATTTATCATTGACCTTTGGCCTAGGGTGCTCTGGTACCAAGTACACTTATGAGCATCCCTATGTTCGAACATGGTGTTTGTTATAGACAATCCATGACTAGCACCAACAAGTCCAACAACAAACAACCACTCCGGTTTAGATCAGGGAGGCCGTTCCTCCCAATCACGCCTCTCCATGTGTCTCCATCATTGCCCACATGCGCGTTGAAGTCCACCAGCAGAACAATGGAGTCCCCCACTGGAGCCCCATGCAGGACTCCAGTCAAGGTCTCCAAGAAGGCCGAATACTCCGAACTCTTGTTTGGTGCATATGCACAAACAGTCAGAGTTTTCCCCCCCACAACCCGCAGGCGTAGGGAGGCGACCCTCTCGTCCACCGGGGTAAACTCCAACGTAGCGGCGCTCAGCCGGGGGCTTGTGAGTATCCCCACACCCGCTTGGCGCCTCACACCCTGGGCAACTCCGGAGAAGAAAAGAGTCCAACCCCTATCCAGGAGTATGGTTCCAGAACCGAGACTGTGCGTAGAGGTAAGCCCCACCAGATCTAACCGGTAGCGCTCCACCTCCTGCACCAGTTCCGGCTCCTTTCCCCACAGAGAGGTGCTGTTCCACGTCCCCAGAGCCAGCGTCTGCTGCCCGGGTCTGGTCCGTCGAGGCCCCTGACCTTCACTGCCACCCATTTGGCAGCGCACCCGACCCCAGCGGTTCCTCCCACAGGTGGTGGGCCCATGGGCTGGAGAGATGCACTAGAATTTTAAACATTTGACGTTAAACATTTTTTTTAAAGTCTTGTATCAGTAAATTATTTTTTATGACATTCAAGCGTGCAGGGAGCAAACAGGAAGTCAGCCGGCGAGAGAAGTTCTAATGAGCATGCTCTATCTCAGTGTTTCTCAAATGGGGGTACACGTACCCCTAGGGGTACTTAGGTGTACTGCAGGGGGTACATGAGATTTTTAATTTATAAATATCAGTCGTGCATAATCCCTAAAATAATTATACAGTATAACGATGAATACAATAATTATTATTAATAATTCTAAACATTTGAAATGTAGCATTTAAATGTTTTTCAGTTGCAATATTGTTGTTTAGTAAATCAGACACTGATAACGCAGCGCTATATTGTGCCTCTTTATAAAGCTAGGCATTTTTTTCTACCCAAAATGTTTTGTGCTGGTCAGGGGGTACTTGGATGAAAAAAAATATTTCAAAAGGGGGTACATTCTCGAAGATAGTAAGAGAAGCACTGCTCTATCAGACACGGAAGCCTTAAAAATGTTTTGGGTTCACGCTCTGAGCAACTTTCATCAGAATGAATGGGGTGCCATCTTGAAACATGGTGTCCAGTTCTCTTAATACATCCATGGTTGTTATGACTTGGGAGTATTCACCTATTATTTCAAGGTGCAGCCATTTTAGCACCAGTTTGTAGTTCTTTTTAAGCCAACGGGAGATGGGAATTTACCATATCAACCAATGGCTTTTCCCACTCGGTTGCTCATTTATGGTCTTTACAACACGAAACAAGTGTGGCAAAAATCTGTGTGCAAGATATTAAACTGCTAGTAACCAAGCAACAATATTTCTGTGTGATGCTGGGTTGCTAGATAATACATCTTTGCTTAACTAGGCCGAACCATAAGTTAAACTGACTACAAACAAACTTTAAAAACTGGATTATGACATGAACACAGTCTACTTTGCTGTGCTGTAAGTGTGATAATGCACTGCAATGCTTGACATAGTAAGTAGTGGATTAAGCTTTGCATTGTGGCAGTGTTTGCCTCATCTGTTATATAAGGACACCAGCTGGTGTTATCTGAAAGAACAGTGTCACACAGTGGGGCACAATAGTTCCAAATATGCCAGAAGGAACTGATGTTCGATTTAGTTTCAAGTTCTTTAGTTTCAAGTTCTTTATTGGCCTTTCAACTTTACTTCAGGTCTTGATTTGTATTCAATTTTCAGCACTTGCAAGTAAAATAGTTGCAAGATACAACTATGCTCCGGTGAACTGTGAAGGCTTTAGGCACAAAATGGAATCTAGAGAGCTGTCAAAACTGATCTACAGAATCAAGACTTTTGAAACCCTATTTAACGGTGAGCTATTTCATTTTTGTATTGAAAATGGAAGATGGCAAGCACTCAGAACCATACCAAGGCATGCAGTATAACCTTCCTGTTATATTTTCATTGAAGGGACCATAGCAACTATTAAAGACAGATAAATTAGAAAGAAAGTAAAAGAGTGAGAGAGAGAGAGAGGAAGCCACAGGGCGTTACCCACAATGATTTTGGTGGTGCGATAAGACCTTGGCTTAATGGTGTCCAACAGCAAGCATTTCACTGATCACACATCGCCGTCTTATCTACAGCTCCAGAAGAAAGGAGACATTTATGATTGTGTGTGTGTGTGTGTGTGTGTGTGTGTGTTTGCAAGTGTGCGTGCAAGTGTGTTTGTGAGAGAGAGAGAGAGATAGTGAGAGAGGAAAGAGGGGAGAGAGAATAGGCAGACAGAAGACATTTTACTTTTGTGTATGTGTAAACAACTGTAACTCCAATACATTTTGTCCATATGCATTTGCCTGAATATTAACAATATCAACACAATGCACTAATGCCGAAGATAAAAAAAAACATCCAGCATTTATTTATGTCATGAGAAAAGCTTGGCCTGCAGAGCAGAGCAAGAATGATTTCCACAGCTACAGAGGAAACGACAGCTATGAAATTGTGGAGCAGGTTGCCCAAAAGTGCACTGGACTCTTACCAATATAAAGCTTTTAGAAAGACCAAACACAGAGAATGAGCCGGTCAAACAGATACATCAATTTACTCATCATGTTACTATGTAACTCGCGCAGCATTACATTTCCTTCAAATTGTATTTGCTGTTGCAAATTAGTTGTGTACAAACGTAATTTCTAGGAAACAGCGTTGATGTAACAGAGGAGTAATCTTTTTCAAAATCAACACAAACATGTATAAACCACTTTTCCTATAAAAACGATATCAACAAGGCTGTGAAGAGCATGTCTGTGTCAAAATCTGCCATCAGCTTAGGGAGAAAACTGCTGTCTACATACTGCTGTCTACTGCTGTCTGGATACAATATATATGATGGATTAAATGTGTAAACTCATACTATATGCATACAGTTCATGCATTTATGTTGTGCCACATTTTTTTAAACAATAGCTAATACAGTAGCTATTCAGGAAACAGGGACCCAAATACCTTGAATATAGAGGTTTAAATGTGCTTGGGTCTGTGTGTGCGTGTGTGTACGTGTCTCAGCCTGAGCTGGAGCCCCAAGCATCACTCATCACAGTGCTGTTCAGTTTCACAAGGGGTCACTATCACACACAAGGTGATTCTTCTTAAAAGATTAGTTCTCAGTATCAAAAGACTACATTATGTTACTGCCCGCAAACTAATTCAGGAATTACGTCGTGGTCCTTTGTGACAGCCTGAGGGTTTAGGTGACGATGGGCTGATGACCGATATACTGTCTGTGCATAGGATATCCTATGTATATGAAAGCAGGATAGAGATTTAGCTGACAAAATGGGCCACCAACCAGCCTGAATCTGTAACACCATTTGTTTGTGTGCTGTGACATTTAAGGCCCCTGACAATACATACATTGTTTATCCCAGCCTACTGCTTGCTCCATCATAGATAGAAAAACAGGCATCCCACTGTTGCTCTTGCCAGAAGATTATGACAATAGCTGTTACCTTGGGGTAATCTGTTCTATCCTAAAATCTGAATTTAAGCTCAGTGAAGGCCGCAGACCACTTCATTTTGTGAGTCATTTTATGTGGCCATTTATCTTATGTCTAGGAATAATCACAGATGGATTCAAAGCACTATGCAATGGCAGTCTGATGAAATGTACCAATCCAAGGAGGACAGTACAGTAATAAAAACAACAAAGAACACAGTAAAATGCTGGAGAGACTTAAAGGGATACTTTGGCAATTATAAACCAGCTCTCTGTCATCTTTGTTTGGCTTCAATCTGTGCACGGAGCACCCAGTGGAACGGGGCAGCAGAGGTCTATTGATGATGCAAATGTGTCACAAAAGTAGTCTTCCTCACTGCCCACACTGCCATGACACAGAGCTGGATTTAAATCAACAAAAGATATCCATTTAAGTTGAAATCTGTATTATTTTAATTATTAATTAATTAATACAATTACCATAATTTATGAGCAGGGGCTCACATGTGTCGCTTCTCCCTACTTTATTATCTCAATGGGTGTTGACAACAAGCTTTCTATATAGTCCAGTCAGTGTTTTAGTTTCCTCTGAACTATCCGGGTGTGTGATACTGCAATATTTGTTATCAATCCGATACCAAATAAATACAGGGCCAGTATGGCCGATCCCAATACGATACAGATACCTTTTAATAATTAAGGTGGATGCATCATCAAATTGGTAAATCTGATAGAATTTTCATGACCTTTAAGTGGTTTTGTGATTTTTCCTTTGGATTATTAATACGTTAAAACCCAGGACAGAATCTTCATATGCTTGTATAAATTTGTTGTGTGACCACTGTATCTTACAGCCTTTTTACAAATTATACAGCTTGCCGTGGTTTCACTTTTGGCCTAAAAATATAGCCATACGGCGCTCCTCTTCCTCTCTGCCATTCTTCTGTTCCGTCTCTGTCCTGCTTGAGTGTGTGTGTGTGTGTGTGTGCGCGCTGCTGGCCACCGCCGGGCCTGGCTGCTTGCTTGCTTGTTTGCCCGGCGCCGCTGAGTCACGTGACGGTACAACATCAAATCACAAGAGGGGGGAGGAGGAGCAAAGTGTGCCTGCTCTGCGCTGTGACAGGAGCGACATTTGAAAGCAGCGGCACTTACCAAGACACAGACAGCCAGGTCACTTCTTTAATGAAACCGCAGCAGTGCCTACTGGAGAGAAACTAAAACTAAAGTATCAGTCTCACTACACTGGCATTGATCAATATCGATACCAACGTTGGTATCGATATTATCGATATTTGGATTGATCCGCCCACCACTAGTGCTATGCCATATTGTTAGAAAACCCAATTGGCGCAGCATGTGAAAGGTACAGGGAAACACACTGAAACGTGTTGGGTTGTATGTTGGACATGGCTCGATGGTGTTTTAAGCCCCCAACGTCAACTTCAAGGCAGCGCTGCGACCGTTGACTTCAAGGCACCTAACCCTAACCTTAACCCTAACCCTTGCCTAATCCCAGTGCCTTCCAGGCAGCTCTGCCTGGAAGACAATATTGGGGGCTTAAAACACCAAACACAGTTGGACATACAGCATATAACCCAACCTATCATTTTGTTGATACAGCATCAGCTCACCAGGCAAGCAAAGTGTTTCATTTAAGGAATGGAATTCAAAGATGAAAGTTAAAAATGTAAAGCATAAAAAAAAAAAAAAAATCACACAAAAAACCTTAACAGAAAAAAGGAAGAATCCCTAGGCAGTAGGCAGGCAATGTGACATTGGTTTGGGAGAACCAGATTACATTAAAAAGTCTCAGTTTGGTCTATTTTGTGTCGTGTAACTTTAGCTGAAGGACAGCCTTGTTAGAAATCCTGTGAACCACAGGCTTTGGCCAGCCTTTTAAAACCCAGTGTATAAAAAAAATATGTGTTCAGTTAAAAATAAGCCTGCTTGTTGGTGTTTACATATTGCAGGCAGGTTTTAACATAACAGCAACGATAAGCATAGTCATTCTCAATGGGCAAACGCAGACTGCAGGCTGTTGCTCACCGCTTTACACTTGTGGACAAAAGCAAATTCAGCAGGCAGGACAGGTGAGGTTAAAAGACTCTTTACTCATAAGTCCTTGAGGGTTTCATAAAGCAACAGAATCTGGCAAGCTAGCCATAGAAAACCAGTGGGCAGTGACTGAATGTCAGTAAACACAGAGACAGACTTCTACAGAAGTGTGGTAGAAAACCAGGTGTTTAGTCCTAAGCCTCAATATGACTGTTAATCCCCTCCTTTGTCTGAACGGTTGTACCCTTACTTTTGTGCAACCAGTAAGCACCATTAAGTCTGTGTTTTCTCAAACTTTCCAAACTGCGTCATAGTAACAGGACCTGAGAATAACAGGACATCAATATGCTGTGTGTAATTTATTAGTGTAGTTTATTTTTTTATTTGGCAGAGCCTGCAAAGTAACACTAATGAGCTGATGAAAAGACAGACTGGTAGTGATTACGGAGCAGTCCGGTGACCTGCCGACACATTCTCACTCCTAGCGTGTCAAAAAGTGACGCTTGGTCTGGACTCTTGGCGCCACTTTTTGACGCTTTGGGTTGGCGTCACTTTTTGACGCTCTGGATCAGGATGTACGTTTAACTGAGAATGGGACTGAGAGAGAATGGGTTAGGTTTAGGAAAAGATTGTGTTACGAAATGTATACGTTTCAGTGACACAGGGGACAAGAACGGGACACAAACCCCGGTCTCCTGGCTGAAATTCCTGTGTTGTTTAACCCATCCACCACGCCAACCCACCTCCTTATGGGGATTTTCGGTCTTTATTACTACTGGCTACCATTGTTGCTCTTAATACTACGTCATCTTACAGCGCCGTGGTCGAGCTGCTGCTATGCCCGGTGCGTTCCATACAGATGCTAAAGGGTGGTTTTTGCGTCGGTATCTGACGCTGAGAGACACTGACCAAGCATCAGTATTTTACGAGTTGGGAATGAGAACGGGCTGGACCTGCAGTGGCAGAAAACTCCCCAAGTTTGTGTGGATAGCTGAGTATGAGGCTTCTATTTAATATAATATTAACTTTTTGTTTCTATTTGAGGACAACAACACATTTTTTTTTTTCTTTTTCTGGGAGTGCTGTTCTTTCTCGACTATACTTTTGTCTTAACATGGAGAATGCTGTGACTTATTCCCATAACAGACTTATGGAACGTGTGCAGGAGGGACACAAGCTCTACTTATCCTTAAGCATGTTAAGATTTCACAATGGGACAATCTGGAGCCCTAATGAACATATGTGCTAAAGTCTGTGGAACCTTAATGGTGGACACTGGAACTGGGCCAATAAGAGACAGAACACGAAAGAAAGATGGAGATTTCACACTGTGAAGCTGCTGGTGGTCAACTTGTGCAGGCTGCTGATTGTGGAGCTGTGGGTTGTCTTTTCTCTTGTAAAGGAAAGCAATAGTAAAAGCAGGCTGGTGGGGGTGTGTAAAAGACAGTCAAGTAGTAGAACCACGCACTCATTTGGCTTCCCTGCACTTCGACTTCAGGTTCAGGTTGTTTTTTTGGCTCCACTGTGGTGAGCCGCTGTCTTTCTTATCAACAGCACCTGTTCAGTGACTGCATACAGTGTTGTGATTCGTTTGAACCCTGCCTTTAAAACGAATGCCACTGAACTCCAACAATTTCTGATTTCTTCTCAATTTTTCACAAATAAAGGGAACCGTACGGTGCTGTTGAGTATAAAACTGGCCAATACAAATTACAAGAACTTTTAGTTTGAGTAAAAAGAAATGTATATCAAAGGTTGTTTTTTTTAATCACTAGAGACCATCTTGGGATGGGCTCATACCAACTGTCACAGAAAAATCGGGCCAGTGCCTTCTTAACACCGCCTTCATTTTGATCTCAACTACACACCTGTAATGCTGTGTGACTGCATTTTGCACGGTTGAGATGCTATCACTGTGACAATCTGTCTACAGACAGACATATAAACACTTGGCAAAGTCCCCAAAATCCGCCTCTGTGGTAGATTTTCGTGTAGTAGGTGTCTCCAGGCCCACATTTTGCCATAACACACACAATACTATGTTGCCGTTGTGGCCGGTAAAAAGTAATCTCTCAAAGTCGCGTACATTATCTTCTCTCCTCCCTGTTGTTTTTTGTTTGTTGTCTCACAGTGGCTCCCAACTTATTTAGACCTCGGTGCATTGTTGAGCCCAGGCTGTTCTCATGAACTATTCGTACATATAGCTACAAAAAGCACTGTAATTTGTATGTATCCCAAATATTTATTACTGTATGCACCACATTGACTACTGCTTTGCGCTACGCAAGCGTATGTGTCAAGCCAGGCAGGTAATCACATACAGGAAGACCACAGTGCAGTGCAGTGTGTTACAAAAATAAAACACATTTCAAAGTAAAAGACCTAGGTTCATGGTAAATTGGCTGTCTTGACTTCTTACAGGGAGACACGCGATCAGGCATGCGGAGAGAGAGAGCGACTGATGGACAGACAGAGTGACAGCACCCGGCTCACAGTCACATTTTCTATATAATATATATAATATAATAATACAACATATAATATAACTATAAACACCGCTAAACTTAACCAGTCGTCCAGTGACTGTAATTTCGTAGGATATCATAGAAAATGATGTCAAATGAACCCCATCGTGAGAATGTGTTGTTGAGCCACATACTGCCATCTCCACTGCCATCTCTCAGCCACTTGTATTTGCTGGTAGGACACCAGGGGCCTGTTTCACAAAACCAAGATAAGGGATTAAGCCGGGATTTCCTGGTTATCCTGGATGAATTAAGCCTTGATTCGGTTTCACGAAAGCGGAGGCACATAAATCACCATGGAGATTTATTCTGTGCAGCTAGCCTGGTCCTGACCAGGCTAACAGCCAGGATTTATTTAATCCTGGAGCCTTTTCTGATCACCCAGCAGAGGTTTTACCCTATTGTTATTATCAGCCTGGATTAAAATACAACAAGTGCATATTGCTGTTTATTTAAGTACTGTTATTATTTTATTGTTGTGACCATTATTTTTTTTATTTATAATTATTCATGTGACAGTCATTGTTACTGTTATATTGCTGTATGAAGACTGCTGTTCATATTGTTGTTAGAAGTTTGATGAATATATTATGGCAGTTGTTGAGATAATTAGAAAAGGCTGATAACATTTCAAATGTGTTTTAAATGAAGTCTGTTACTAAGGGCAATACATACAATGCTGTACATTTCTATAGTTGGCCAATGCACCTTGAATTATCTTAGTTGATTAATTTTTTTTAAATTCTTTAACAATAAGGATCATGTTTGCATTGTATTTGGCATTCTTAGCACACAATTTATGTTGTCCAGTAAACTGGGAATATAATTTGGGAGGATTGTACAATTTAAGAACATATCCTAATGGTACAATCCTCCCAAATGATAGTCTTAGTTCACTGGACCACTAACTATCTAGTGATGTAGGCTACTGTACATTCATGTAACAACAGGGAGAGGACACCTCAATGTTTTTGACCTCATATTTGGGGGAAATAACTAATGAATATACTCTGTTCCATTCAGTGTGCATGGAATTTATCACTTCATTTATCATCACTTCATTATTATCTTCATAGTTTCTAGATTTTAGAGTCCAATTTCTTCAGTGTCTTTATTTTCTATGTCCATATATACAAGGAGCAAGGCATATAATATGTAGAGAAGGAAACTCGGACTCTATAAAAAATAAAAAAAAAAGAAACGCGAGAAAAAGCGTGGCAGATATCGGACGGACTGAATGATAGTCTAAAAATATACATTTATGAACTACTGTTCTTAACTGAAACCATTCAATGAGTCACTGTCATTTGCAAAAACGAACAGTTGTACACTTTGCATTAAAAGCGAGCAGTGGAAGTTAATATGACTTAGGAAACTTATATTTTAGCCCATGAGAGAGGAGGAGGAACAGAGTGAAAGAGATATTTACGCATCATGCTCACTTTTAAGGCAAAGAGTACAACTGTTAATGTGTGCAAATGATTAGTAGCCTAATCCTTGAATGGAATGATTATGACGGCTTCAATTCAGAGCGGGGGGTTGGTTATTTTTTTTAGGCTACAATTACGCATTCAGTTGGTCCGTGATCGTCTGCTACGCGCTTCTCTCAGCGGTTTCTCTTACAGCGGCCGTTTCTTTTCTTTTATACAAATAATGTGTTTCCGTCGTCATACTTCCACAAGAAGCTGCTGCTCACTCTGTATAAAGTATGTACAATGCGTATTCTCCATTGTGGCATCAGTAAATCAGTGATCGACCTCGCGGTCTTTTGAGGAAAGCCGTGGACGCGCATCTATCTGAATTACTTCAGCCTGGCTCAACCTAGTCGCTCCTCCTCAGCCTGGCTTGGTCTTTGTGAAACGCACCAAGCCAGGCTGCACAGATTAGACTAGGTCAAGCCTCGCTTTATCAGTTATCCTGGATTTAGATATTCTGCTTTTGTGAAACAGGCCCCAGCAGTCAATATATTGTGTACACTAGCAATCTACCAGGCCCATAGCCGGTTGCATAGCAGTTATGCTAGAAGTATTATTTTCATGTCAGCTGTCTCTTGTCCTTCTCCAGTTTTTTAAGAGTTCACTTAACAGACTCTGACAGTCATTTTAAACACTTGGATGTTTAAACAAATACATGCCGTCTGTGGAGCAAATTTGCGCGACACCTTTTCTTCTCCCTCTCTCACATTTCACTTAATTGGATTTCCTTCTCCTTTTCCTACTTGCTCCTTGAGCAATTTGTCAGCGTGAAGGCTTTCAACAGTGTAATTGTATAGACGAAAGAAGCTCGGGGTCTGTGCTCATAGAGGAGGATTGATATCCATGTGAGTCATTTTCTATTTACTGTCAGGTTGTGGGCTGAGAAGTCTGGGGAGTTAGTGCAGATGTCTAGCATGTGTACAGCGGGAGGCCGGGGAGAGTTAGGAAGGAATGAAGGATGGGGAAAAACATGGGAGACAAGATGGTGGTGGGATGACGGGGACTGAGGACAGAGAAGAGACAATGTGGAGGAAATCTGAGGAGATAAAAATAAAAGAACTTAAAGATCAATCAGAATACCAGATGCAGACAACATAGAGAATAGGGAGGACGTATGAGACGGACACTGTGTCCTAATTCACGGGCTAAATCCTCCATAGTCTGTATTTCTTGGCTGAGTGCCCCACAACAAGCTGATGGGGCTTGTCCCATTTCAAATGCTCCTTCAAATGCAACCCACATTGTACTAATAAATTGTTAGATGAAGCATTCAGGTGATACTCGTCAACTCATGAAGTTGGTTAATATTGTCATGGCTCGGGGTTAAGACCCTAACACAAGGCAAACCAAATGCACTAAAGACGGTTAACCACGTTTATTAAAGTAATCAAACATTACCCAAACCTTTCAATTGAGTATGACCCATCGGTAGTTTAGATTGGTGCATGTGTAATGGGTTAGGAAGGAAAGACTAAATGAATAAAAGTAATCCAAAGCAAAACCATAGAAAAGGAAAATGCTGATGAGGAGCAAGAGGGAGATTTGTGCAGGGGGGGGCAGTCAGCCAGTTAGGAGAGGTATCATGGTTTTTTTTTATGGTGTGCCCACAGGTGATTTCTATAAGGTAATTATTTGATGGACCTAGAAGTACAGAAGCTAGATAGGCCTTTTTCACAGCAGACATTTTGACTTTTACCAGAGCAGGAAAAGCACAGGTGTTACCAATAACATTACTGATGGCTCCATCCAATTGAATCACCGTATAGTATAATATATTATTTATTTGCACAATAAAGAAAGATTGTGCAGGTGAGCCCTAGGGGCTTATACTGTAGAAGCAATCTCACCTAAAGAAATTACAAAAGTGCAGAAATCGCGGTCACACAATAATCCAAAAAAGCTTTCTCACATGACAATATTTCTTAGTTTCTTATGTTTTGGAGTGTTGATCAGACAAAACCGAATTTAATTTGTCATAGGCATTTTTTGATATCTCATAGACCAAACGTTAAAATCGATCATTCGACAAAATAATTCAATAATGAAAATAATCACTAGTAGCAGCCTTAAAGCTTATTATAGTTATATAATTGACGCTGGAAATGGATGACATACACTTGAAAACACCCTTAATTAGGCCTATGTTTGTCTTTGGAAGGCAAGCTAACACCTGAGGTGGAGGAGGAACAACCGTTGTGGGCTGCATCCTGGTATCAGCTGAGTCACTGGACTGGGTTTGTTATTTCCGCATTAGTCTATGTCGACAACATTTCATGTTCATGTCCTTCATTTTCGGCCTGATGTCAGTCACCTTCCGCTTTCTTTGTGTTAACATTTTAAATTCTGGGTCGATGTATGGGGACTATGGTTAACTGCTACTCAGATCTCAAGAGTATGTGTATGCCTTATAGTTGCAGGTCAGTTCAGAATTCCTGGAAATCTCATAGCTTTATTTTATCACTGATATTTCTGGACTAAGCTTTGGACAAGCGTCCCACTCAGACTATGGGTCTCGGACTGTCTGCTGGTTGAATTTTAGGACCGGATTAAAACCTTGTGATGGAGAAAGTGAGTATACAAGTCAAGAGAGCGTATGGCTTGATGTTGACAAATCAAAAAAAGTGTTAAGTGTGGAAACTAAGAGATTTTACGGAGCAGAACTACTCGACATACGAAAGACACACAACAGACAACGGATGAGCCAGAGAGGGGGTAGAAAAAAAACAGGAGTGTCTGGAGGAAGATCTTAATTAAGATTAGGCCAGAGTCACTGCTGCATGTCACCAGCTGGCTCTAGGTATCCTCCACATGACTTCATCTCTTTCCTCTCTTCTTCCTCCTTCTGTTTCTTCTATCACTCCCTTCATATTTCATTCCATCCTCGCCCCCCTTTCCTGAAATTGTCCCTGTAGATTGTCTCATTGAGATGGCTTTTTTTTTTCCAGGACATTTGAAAGCAAACTTACAAAAAGATACTGAACAATTCAGTCATTTTTCAACAGCCAGCAACAGAATATGAAACAATAGACACAATACTTGATGTTTGTAATACTTCCTGGTTACCAGTTCTGTAATAAAATACAACTATTTCAGTCACCGGAAACTGACCAGAGCTTTATTTATTTATCAAATACCTATAATAATAGACCTGACCCTAGCCTTTGAGTTTTACACTTAACTTTACACACGCGCTAAACCAAACCCCTAACTCCAGGGCTGTAGTACTCGAGTCCGGACTCAAGATGTGTTTCTATTGTCTCTGACTTGTCTTGAACTCGTTGGTATTTGGACTCGGCCTTGTCTCGGATATTGTAGTTGGTCTCGATCGAGTCCAGCACTGTATGCTTATGTTCTAAAGTAACTTCCTCCTTCAAAATAAAACCATTAATGAAGCGCGCTCGTTCAGAAAACAGGTATTCATAATACATCTAGAAGAGGCATTGGTATTGGTCCGCGGTATATGCCTGGCTGCGTCATATGTCTTAAAGTGATGGTTCGGAGTAATTTCACCCTAGGGTCCTTTGCACCATGACCTCGAGCCAAACAACCCCCCAGAAGCTTTTTTCACCTGGGTAGAACATTGGACGAGTTAGCGTTATTAGCTGAATAGCTTAGTGCAGGTGCTAATGGATCCAAGAGTGTATCGTGTACATTAATTCAATTAAATATATTTATAGTATCAAATCATAACAACAGTTATCTCGAGACACTTTACAGATAGAGTAGGTCTAGACCACACTCTATAAACCCCACTAATGCCCGAAATGATACCAAACTTCTACACTAGTACAAATAGGTTATGTACTCATAAAACAATGGATTGGAAAGTTTGCAAGTACACCAGGAGTTTATTTAAATAACACTTGCCTGCTGGCTTCTGCTCTCTGCTGCTACCGGCAATAAGACGAGTGCTTAGGGACATCTACAAATTACAACACCGAAAAGAGATACAACAAAAATATTTATTAATTTAACTTATTTTTTAAAAGTGCTGTAGTACAACTAGCAGGAGACAAGTTATAATTGAGGTAAGTTTGGAGACCTTATTTAATCATTAAATTAATAAATATTTTTGTTGTATCTCTTTTCGGTGTTGCAATTTGTAGACTTCCCTAAGCACTCGGTCTAACGTACGAGCAGCAGCCAGAAGACCCAAGTGTTATTGAAATAAACTCCTGGTGTAAAATACTTTAAACAAATTTTATACAATCCATCATTTTTATCAGTAATAATATTGTATATGTTTGGACTATTTCGGGCATTATTAATTGGGGTAATGTACCAGATACACTCTTGGATCCATTAGCGCCTGCACTAAGCTATTCACCTGATAAAGCTAACTCTCCCAATGTTCGACCCAGGTGAAAAAAAGCTTCTGGGGGGTTGTTTGGCTCGAGGTCATGGTGCAAAGGACCCTAGCGTGAAATTACTCCGAACCATCACTTTAATCATCGGCTTCAATCATTTTCAATTTGGCCACAGACACAATCTCAGAGAGCACTTTGTACTATGGATTCTTCAGGACACGTAATAAGTTCAAGAATGGGAACATGTCAGTTTTTTAGTGATACCTGTGTTGCTTGTTATTTGTTACATATTCAATCGGCAGTCCCGAATGTTGTTGTTACACCAGAATTAGTCTCGCACAGAAAGGTCTGGCTACTCCACATAGCATTCCGGGATGGAAGAAAAACGTGCTCTGGTTTATTGGCATTTCTTTAAACCAGGAAGGAAGTTGTGTTGGTGAAACGTGTACGTTCAAAGATTGTTTTAGTTATGCAACAGAAAACTCTGATTGGACAGATAGTCTAGCTAGCTGTCTGGATTTACCCTGCAGAGATTTTGAAGAGCAGTTAATCATAAATCCACCAGAGTATAAAATGCTAACCCATAGAAAGCGGAAGGTAACGGACATCCAGCTGAAATGTAAGACATCCCGTGGAATTTCGTGGAAATAGACTACACCAGAATAAAAAACTCTATCTAATATGTAAAGTTGCACTTCAGCTTTAAGTGACTTAAGTGAAATTGTCATACTTAAAGTAAATAATGTGGCCTAATTTGATCCTTTCTTTCTCGGTCTTCATTTGGTCTTGACTTGGACTCAAACCTTTTTGGACTCGGTCTTGACTCAGTCTCGACTACTCCTGGTCTTGGACTCAATAAAGGTGGAATTGAATACAGCCCTGCTTAACTCAAAGTTGTCCTTTACAATTTTGACATCTAAGGAGGAACCTGTGTCACAAAGACATGTGTGCACATGCGCATTGCACACATACAGGACACAGTGATTGTATTGCTTTCTGCAGGGCAACAAAGGGAAAGTGAGAGTAGGTGGGTGAGTGACAGATAAAGTGAGAGAAAAAGAAGGATCGGGTCATTTCTTTTTTTTCTGTCTCCTTTTAAAATAACAGTTTAAAAATAAAGTGTGCATGGTTTCTACAATAGCACAGGGCTGGTAAATCATGACCCACTGTAAAAGTGGGTGTTTGCTTGATGCCAGTCAAGAAAAAAATGATGTGTTAGTAAAACTTTTTTTAAAACTTTGTTTTGAGAAAAAGTGCAGCCACAGCAGTATTAATACAAGACAAACCTAATTGAAATAACACACATTGTGGTTATTAGGTAAGAGTTAAACAGCCAAAAAGTATACATAATCTATACCAAACTGTACTTAAATACTGCTTCCCCAAAAGATGGTTCCGCTACTTTCTCTTTTCCTAATCCCCCGATTTGAACGGCCTGAATAACATGGATTTTCTTTCACAGTGAAGGTTCAGTAGTGCCTGTTAAAAGACGTCCTTGTACACATTATATAGCAATTAATATAGTAAAAAAGAAGAAAAAATAGAAAACAAGTATAAATATGTCAGCCGTGGTCAATAAGATGGCAGACAAAAACATTTACTGTGAGATAATTCCCTAAGGAGATGTAACAAATGCTGTTCAAATGAATTTACATTTCTGTATTTTCCATTTCAAATGTCAAAAACAAAAAGCACTTCATACTTAACGTAATACTTCAAATATTTCCAGTCATTTCCATAAAGATCCCCCTCTTGTGCATTTCAGCATACTGTAATGTACTGTATTGTACATTATATTAGCACAAAACTCCCTGTTATTGAGTTCCATCTTGATTGCGTTTATAAATCTGGATCAGAACCAGTGCAATTTGCATTGCTTTGCAGCTAGGCCAAAATGAAATTGTCACGGCCCACCGGCCGTGACAATGGCCTCCTTAATAGTATGTGTGTGAATGTAGTTTTTTGTTCTTTTCCTCCTTTTTTGTGTGCCTGCTGTGTGCTTGGTGTGTTTTGTTTTGGTGTCTGTCTCTGTGTTTTTGCTCTCTCCCACATTCTCTGGAAGCCGCGGGTGGGCGTGGTCACTGAGCTCCTGCCTACACACCTGTGGCTCATCATACTACTCAGCGCTCCTGTTCCTCATCAATCATTTACACCCCTTTATAAGCCAGGCCAACCTTCCAGTCTCTGCCGGATTGTTAGCGTTGCCAGTATGTCAGTCAGTTTGGAAAGTTTGTTCAGCTGTTTAGTGCTTTTGTGCCTTTTTGCTAATCTGCCTCCTGTTCTCCTGTCTGCAGTTTTTGTCACCTGGAATATACCCTGCACCTCCGCCTGGCTGTCTGCTTCACCAGCGAAATTGGATCTTCACTAACCCTCCAGCCGGCTCTCTTACACCCACTGCCCCACCATCTGGACTCGCCTGTTTTTCACGTACAATATCCAAATAAACACTCACCTTGTTCATTCTACTCATCTCGTCTGGGTCTGCTTTTGGGTACCTGTTCTTGTGAAACCTGACAGAAATGCTCAATATTACAGCTATATAGTAGCCTGGGAAAACCCTGACGAACTTCCGGAAGTGGAGATTTGCTCTGCAAGTCCGTCTGGCCAAGAGCCCATTCAAGCCCATTTCCGATTTTTCCAAATCGAGGCACCAATCACAACCGTTGAGGCGGACTTTACACCAATCGACGATAGCGCAGCGATGGCGAGCAGCTTCTTGTTTACAATCAACATGACGGCTACCGAAGCGCAGCCACCCGTTGATGTCGCTGATCGTTTGGTTGACTATCCAATGCGCCCAGATGCATTTGAGCGGCGTCCGTTGGTGACGCCCCTTTGGAAATGAGCTGCGAATGATCCTTGACCAGAACCACTCTCAGTTACAACTGAGAAGGGTCTGGTGTCAAGCAGGCTAGCTATATAGCTAATGCAGCTGCATAATGAAAAGGGTCTTTGAGTAAACCGTATGTAGGTACTAAGTGGCTGACTGAAGACAACAGCATGTTCTGATGGAAAAAATATAGCTCAGGTGAATACAGGGCTGGGCTCACAAGACACGTTGGACCAGCCTGTTGAGTTAAGCCAGGCTTTGCTTTAAAAAGTAAATTAGACAGAAAACTAATTGTTAGCTATAAAACATTCAGAACACCAGATTAAAGTTTTCCATTTTTATTATTAATGGTGCTTGCTGACTGACAAAAGAAAAAAGTTGTAATTAGGCCTGGGTATCTTTTGAAAACTTTTCGTACTTCGATACCAGTTCTTGAACAATACTTTTTCCAATGCCAATTTTATAAAATCCATTTTAACAAAAATAAATTACATTATGGCACAAATCCTTTATTTATCATTTCCTACTATGAGAGCCCTGTCTATGTGCGTAACAGAGTTTTTTATGCATGCCTCTATGACGTGTAACCAGTCATAGAAAGCTAATCACCAGCTATATTAGATCTTGGTAAAAACACACTGCATGCTTATTGGCTCACTGACACTGATGAGATCTACTCCTTAGGTATTGAAATTTGGTATTGAATGACGAGACATTTTTTCAATAATCGATGCTAAGGAGGCAGTTCGGTCAGTGCCTAAAAAGTATTGAATTCGGTACCCAGCCCTAGTCGTAATATATCTTTAACAACAGGCATATTGACTAATTAAAAACCGGTGTTAAATAGTTGGTATCCGTTAACCAATATCAATAATGATAGCTGCCTTCTACCACAGGTTCCATCATCAGTGTCCTAGTGTTCTGCATGCTGGCTCACTGACATTGCTTAGTAGTAAGCAGTCTGAGACACATTTTTAATTTGGTGCTATATAAATAAACTGAGCTAAATGAAACCGAGCCAATGTTGATGCCATTAGTTACACCTGCGCCTTTCAAGTCAAAATGTCAACTGTAAGGAATGTGTATTTGCGAATTGGTAAGAAGAAGGGTAAGAAATAAGAAAGCAGACTTTAAACCTTTGTTTTATTTTTTGCTGCTGAAGATTCACTCGTTACTGAATCGTATCAGTAAAACAGAAGAATAAAAGATTGGACGTTTTCAGCAAGAGTAAAGAGAGATGAACAGTGGGAAGCTGTAACTCAGTTCAGAATCAGAGTCAGAAAAGGTTTTATTGCCACAATAAGTCACTTATGTATAATTTGCCTTGGTGAAAGGTGCATACATAAACAAAGAAACAAACAAACATATTAAACATTAATATAGAATACACAAATACAGAAGAAAAAACAAATATATCCATACAAAGTAACTGTTGCATTAGAAAAAAAGGCTGAATGGGTTGAGTGCTAAATTGCAAAGTATATAAAGTATATGCAATGGGCAGATGTAAAGTCCAGGATGAAGGTTAGTGCAGGTTAGTGCAAGTGTATTGACTAGGGATGGGGAGGGGGTTAAGAGTAGGTGTCAGTGAGGGTCTGGAGCCTTACTATATTTATAGGCCTTTTTCATGGATGACATTGGAACATGTCATACTGTAAATCATAATTGCATCCATGTATGTGTGCCAGTTCCAGGGCCTTGGTACTCTGCATCACTTGCTCATTGACATAGCTCAGTGGCATCCTTAATTACATTAGTCACACATGTGATTTTACTGCTACGACAAGTCAAAATGTCTGCTGTGTGAAAAGAGATTTAATGGTGCCAGTCATAGCACATTAGTTTTATTAAAGGTGCCCTGCCACACGTATTGCATTACTTTGTGGTAACGTCTGAAGTTCTACCATGGACTCTGTAACATTTTTTGTGGAAAAAAGGCCTTGGTTACCTTGTTTCAAGCCATTCTAGCGTGGTATAGAAAGCCTACAGGAAGACTCGGCTAGATTTCTGCCAGTTCTCATTAATATTCAACAAGCTAAGTTGTTTGAATCTGATTGGCTAACAGCTAGCCAATGAGAGCCTGGCTGTCAGAATCCTTTACCCAGCCCAACTGGGCAAGCTCATGAATAGTAATGAGCTCAGGCAATATGATGTCAGACTGACCAGTGGCTAGAGCTGAAAAACGGTTTTGTATGACAGGGCACCTTTAAAGATTTTCAGTAAGTAGCCAGTGAACTTCTGCAGCTTGTTCTCATGAACCATTCGTTCAAAAAGCTACGAAAAGTTAAGCACTGCAATTCGTAAGCATTCCACATTTTTGCTGAAACGACCGAGCTGTGACGAAGCTCTGTAGCGGCTTAAACAACTAACAACTGCCGCTCGGCATCATGGAGCTCGTGGCCAGCCGGCAGTCTCCTAATTTCGCAGAATATCATATGTTTTGGTATGCATACATTTTTGTAGGATATCATATGGAGGGCGCCTGGATAGCTCAGTTGGTAGAGCGAGCGCCCATATATAGAGGTTTACTCCTCAACGCAGCGGGCCCGGGTTAGACTCCAACCTGCGGCCCTTGTTTGCTGCATGTCATTCCCCCTCTCTCTCCCCTTTCATATCTTCAGCTGCCCTGTCAAAATACAGTCCGAAAATGCCCCCAAAAATAAACTTTAAAACGATATCATACGGTCATACGTTCATGAGAATGCGTTGACTTCTGAAGTGTGACAATTTGTTAGATTTAAGCCATACTACAGTCAACGTCTGACTTTATGTAACAAGTCCCTGTGAAGATTTATCTTTTAATAATCCGAAAGGTGTATCAGTATTTTTGGTTCATCCTGTATTTTGTGGATATGCTTTTTGGAAGTCTGTCGTTGCTGTGGTGTGTTACGCTCACTGCTTTCTGTGCAGCTGAATTTTCCCTTACAGTAACACCAGATTTTTAAAAGCAGCAAATGCATGGTAGCATTCATTTGAATAACTTCTGCAGAATATCAGTACTTGATAACGTGAAACCAACATCCATATATATTAAAAGGATAATTATTGCTTACATTAAACCAATTACAGTATATCTGTCTCTCACGACTTTAAACACATTTTGGATACACTTACCACTGTAGTGGTCTAAGTGCTGCTTTATTGTCCTTGAAACAATTTTCTGCTGCTGTGATCAAACAGCCATTGTCCTCCATGACAACCTCGGTTCCTGCAACAGTACGCTCTCATTTCTCATTACCGTCTCTCTTTCTGTGTCACTTTAATTTACTCCCTCCTCACTGTTTCCCCCTTTTTTTTATATTCGACACATCTTCCTGTTCCTTATCTCTACCTTCTACTTATCCTCACTACCACACAGCCATAAATGTTTTTGCAGGTGCTGCGTGACAATTGTGCTCACTTAAAAAAAACAAAGGAGGAAAAGCCCTTTATATCTGCAAAAAGGTAAAAATGAAGCTTTTTTCATTTCTTTTGCTTTCAATGTCAACTCATTTCTCTGTCCTCACACTTTTCCTGTCTGCACCTCTTCCACACATCTCTCTGTACTCGTTCTGGATTCAACCTTTGACTTTTTCCGCCCCTAATCTTCTCTCGGGCCTGCCTGTTCATACTCAACACCTTCACGCCTGTGTCAGACACTGTGCTCTGACTGAACAAGACCTTGGTTACCTACAGCATGAGGAAATGTCTGCTTAAAGAAAGAGTCTGGATAATGACCTTGCTCACTTCACACTGTCCTCAAAGCTGCTAAAACAGCCTCCTACAATGCTAATCTGCCGTTTCTTGCCCAGGAGCATTACGGGTGCTTTTCCCTACCGTCCTTGGGCTCGAAAACTCCTAAATCGCCTGTATAGAGTAAATGAATGTAGCCTTCATACATTTCGAGGCAGCGAAAAGATGTGAGATTGATTTTTCATACTGTATCACAGCCATGCACTGCCATGGTCCAAATAAGAATGACATTGTTTGGAAAGTTAGCGGTAAAACCGTCAATGTCAAGAAAATCAAAAACCAATCATTCTTCATCTAGATGAAGATTTGTAGTAGAGGTGAAAAATGTTTTGTGAAAAAATTTGATAATAATGGGAAATCTATGGCGAAAAATAGGCGTGGCCTGCATGGATAGTCTTATGACTGAAGATGTACAGATCTGAACCAAAATTTGGTCAGTTCTTCTGACAGAATGATTTTCCCTATGTATTGCATATCAATACACATACATACATAATAACAACACAAGTTTAGAAATAAGAGAGGCCACGATCTGTGCGACAGGTTCCTCAGCAAACTTTTGTGTCATTGGAAGTGTCTGCAGATGGAAAGTCGAAGGTCACGTACGCACCAAGTCAAGCATAGGTGCTTCTCCTCCTGGATTTTCTGCCCAACGTTTTTAGCAGCTCAAATTCACTTTAGTCTTTCACCTCTTTTCTATTTTTTTTGCAAGTGTCAAGTCAAGCGAGGATATCACCACACCCACAGCGTAATAAAATGTTTCTGTCATCGGGACTGTAAATAAAAAATTAATCAAGTACATCTTTCAAAACACTCAAATGATCTCTTGGGGCCTGAATCCTCATATGCCCTGTGTGCGCGTGTGTGTGTATTTCAGTAGTACACGGGTCAATGAGACGATACAGAGATTTGGGGGTTGATAAATGGGTGTCATAGTCCATTTCCAATTTCATACCAATCGACTGGACAAAAACACTTCTTATCTAACTTTCTCTCGCTCTTTTTATATCATTCTGGACCTCAGACTGCTATGTCAGGGCCTCACTATTGATTGGAAAGGAAAATCCATACAAAACTCACTGAAGGATGAAGGTGGAGGAATTTGCCTTCTCATGCAAAGGCTTCATACTGTTCAAGCACCAAATACAAGGGTCTAAAATAAATGGAGTTTTGAAACAACATTTCAGCTTACCGTCCCTCATTGACTCCCTCCAAATCTGTGCATCAGGGAGAGTCATTTTCCAACATTTGCTCTGTCATACCAGCAACATTTCTCAACTCAATAGCCACTTGTGCTCCATATACTTAACTAGATGGTATATTGTTCGTATGAAAGAAAAAGTCTGCTGTATTAGAATTTCAAATGTCCTCTGAAACTCCTCCAAACAGGCAGTTTAGGAGTTGAACTGTCACAGTGGCTGGAAATGAAACCCACTATTACAGAAGGTTAAAATGAATCACATGAGCCTTGTGATTCATGATGCTTCCACAGTCCCTGTTCCTCTCACTGTGACAACTACTAAACTATGTCTCTAATCTTCAGACAAGCAGGTGGCATCTTGCTTCCTGGCAGATCTTGAGTCTCACTAATGGTTGGTGAGAGGCGCAGCTATTGATTTATTATGAGAACTAGATACTGGAGTCCACAATGGTGCTTCTGTGTGGCCCACTGCAGCTGTGGGCACCAGCAGGTGTCATGGGTACATCTCAAACGTATAACTCCTGCACAAATAAAAGAAAAATATTTTTTTTACATGTTTAATGGACGTAAAAAGCAACCTAACACATTTCAAAGTATTGTCCACATAGCTCTGTGTAAAACTGCATTAAAATTAAGCGGCTCATTTACATTAGAGTGCATGCCCTGGCCATTTTTGCTCTTTTTTTGGATCCAATTTTGCACTGCATCGGGCTACACAGCGGTACAGGTACAGGTATACTGTACGTACACCCTGTTCAGGGTCGGCTTTCCACAGCAACCTGATTTCTTAAACATCAGGTAAGTGAGAAACACGGTTTAGAAAGCCCTGCTACATTTCTAACAGAAACAGCAGATTTTCTTTGTCATTTATATGTGTAATACTTCTCTAAGCTAACAGTTTTTACAGGACAAAGACTTAAGACAGGGAAGGTATCGCTGTGACAGCACAGTGACTGGATGAAAGTAGTCATTTCATATAACTATTTATCCTCATACTCGAAATAATTCCATACAAAGTTTGACTAGAACTTAAACTAACCAAAGCTTTGGCAGGAAAGAAAAGCTGTCCCACTACAGAGCATCCCCACTACCACTATCCAAATAGGTAAGCAATACTTCCAAAATGTGATCAGGGGTAGGGGAGATATCTGATTACTTACTTACTTACTGTACTTGCTGGCTGCATGTATATGCAACTATACATGGCACATGTGAGGACTTGCTCAGCGCCCTCCCTCGCCAAGACCCCACATACCCCCCACTTCACAGAGGAGGATGTCCGACAGCAGCTGGCCAGGTGCAAACCTGGCAAGGCAACAGGGCCAGACGGCATCCTAGCAAGGGTGCTGAAGCTCTGTGCCGTGGAGCTCTCTCCCATTTTCCAAACCATCTTCTGGGAATCATATAGGACAGCCTCAATACCCTGGAAAACCTCAACCATTGCAGCCATCCCAAAGAAACCCCGCCCCTCAGAGCCCAACCAGTATCGACCAATTGCACTCACACCGATAATCATGAAATGCCTGGAAATGTAATCCTCCACCTCATCCTGCCAACCGTCAGACAACACATGGACCCACATTGATTTGCATACAGACCCAGACGAGGTACGGAGGACACAGTGGCCTGCCTTCTCCATCCCATCCTTCAACACCTTCAGACATCTGACAGCTTTGCTTCAGTCCTTTTCATTGACTTCAGTTCCGCTTTCAACACAATCCAACATCACCAGCTCATCGAGAAATCACATCACCTCGACATCCCCCCACCTCTCATCCACTGGATCCATAACTTCCTCAGCAACAGACCGCAGACCGAATTGGCTCAACAACATCATCAACCATCATCACCAACACTGGAGCCCCCCAGGGCTGTGTTCTCAGCCCCTTCCTCTAAACCCTGTACACCAACGACTGCAATAGCCCATCACCCGTCACTACCTACTACACATACACTGATGACACTGCCATAGTTGGTTTATTCAAAAACAACAACAACTCCATCACAGCGTACCAGGGATCAATTTCACACTTTTCACAATGGTGTCAGGACAATTATCTTCAACTAAACATAGACAAAACAAAGGAGCAGGTCATTTACACATCCAAATCAACACCTGGACTGAACCATACCCACATCCACATCCACGGCCAACCAGTTGAACAGGTCAGCAGGTTTAAATACCTGGGACTCATTATAGACAATGAACTCAACTTCAAGGAGCATGTCACTGCCATCCAGAAACGCGCACAACAAAGATGTCAAATGTCATACGCAAACTAAGAGCCCTCTCTGTTGCCCCCCACCTCCTGCTCCTACTTTACAAAAGCATCATCCAACCCACCCTGCCGTACTGCTCACCGTGTTTTTACACAATGCCAACCGCCACCTGCAAAAACAAACTCACTAAAATCACACATATTGCCTCCAAGATAATCAGTCTCCCCACACCCAGCCAATCAGACATGAATGACACAGCCATCACACGCCTAGCATGTACAATAGCAGCTGACACAGACCATCCCCTGAATCAATTCTTCAAACTACTTCCATCCGGCCGCAGATACAGAGCACTGAACTGGACTAAAGCCTATTTAAAAAAAAGTTTTGTCCCACCGCCATCACAGTGCTGAACAAACTGTAGTACTGCCACCACCACCTCAGTTGCTTTGTAGTTTTCACATTTGATATGTCTATGTGGATGTGTTTTTGTATATGTGTTACATCTTTTATGGGTTTTTTATATGTGTTGTTGTGCTATGGAACATTAAAAGAAGATGTGTAGAAATGATTATCCCTATGGGACAATAACGACTCCATCTATCTAACCAGGTTACAACAATTGGTTTCATTTCCTGCATAACCTCATATTTTTCAGTAACCTGCTTTACGTGCATGTAAACGTACTGTGTAAAAGAAAAGTGTGTAGCGGGGATAAAAACATGTAATGAATGAATGACTGAATTCAGTATTTGCTGTCAAAACGCAGCTACTGAGCTGCCCCTAAGACCCCCTAACTGAGCAGAGTAGCTGCAGCAACCTCATTCCTCAGAGACATTTGGTGGAAGGAGATTGTAACGGCCTTTCACCTGCATGCCAGTCGAGAAAACTGGCTTGCATGCTTAAAAGTTTAAAATAGTCTAGAACTCTGTTTCCACTGGGGACATAAGTTTGCAGTGTAAATTACCCAGTGGAATTGTGTGAACTACATGGCCAGTGTGAGACTTGTATCCATGGCGACTCCACTCTGGGCAACATTAATTGTTGCTCAGTCTCTAGGCACTTTTTGGAGCTTAGTGAGGACCTCTGACAGCTCATTTTGGTGGTTCAGATGAATGCATTTCCCAGCTTAAAAAGGTAACTTTATCCTACATCTCAGCATATTTGTAAAATGTTAAAAGAGTGCTCCGTAGGGACATGGGAGACTGACTCACCACCACTCACCCACCCAGGGTTTTACACCTCGGGAGTCCTGCCTATTTCGCCACGGTTGTGGGTTGGCCTGAGGATTCGGTTGAACAAAATGTTAACTTAAAATCCAAAGCAGACATATATAAGCTAATTTTTCTTTCTTGGAAAAAACACCTGCATTCATCCAACGCATTCTCATGAACGGGTTTGTATGATATTGTACAAAAACGTATGCACAACAATTTGTATGATGTGTATGATATTACATTTTGTGACTATTTCCACAACTGATGGAGACTGGGTTGGCCAACAAGATTCTATGCTGCAACGCATTGTCATGAATGGGTTCATATGATGATGTACGAAACGTTATGCACACTTAAACGTATGATATCATAAAAACAAGGAGACTGCCGGGTGGTCACTTGATATCAACTACAGAGCTCCGTGCTACTGAGCGAAAGTTGCCAGCTGTTTAAGCCGCTACAGATCTTCATGATGCCGACTACAGAGCTCCGTCACAGCTCAGTCGTGTCAACGGTAGTTAGTAGATGTGTTTAGCCGCAACAAAGCTCCACAACACCGGCTACGGTGCTCCGCATGGTACTCCGTCAGGTCAGCAGTAGTTGGTGGTTCTGTTACCCTAGAATAGATGACTGTGCGTTGGGTATAGAGCACTGCGGGCTGCCGGTCATTTCGGCGGCGATTACGATTAAGTTTAGTCGAGAAAAAGTGAGCATTAGGCCAGTTACACACTGGCTGCGTCACGTGAGTGTGTCAGCTGCGTGTGGTGTACGTTTATATTTTGGCTCCCATGTTAACAGTTTAGAGCTTACACACTGCCTGCGTGACATGCACATCTCAGGCGCGGATCAAGCTGTGCCAAAAATGCATGCCTGTTAGAAATAGAACCGAAGACATATTAATAAATGACATGTTAATGTTTGAAAGTCTCTAGAAAATATTGATTTTCTAACATTGTCAATACAGAACGAAATATTCTGTAGCCTATTTTGCCGCCATACTGCCGACGTTGTCTTGGCTGTAATGAAATCAGGATATATTTATGTTTAACATGGTATTTCATGTTATCAATGTGTCCAGACAAGGCTAGCAGCAGCAGCACAGCGTCAGACACGTGCAAAGACAGAAAACGCCACACAGCTGACACGCAACAGAAACGCCACGCTCACGCCACGCAGGCAGTGTGTAACCGGCCTTATGCAGCGACAAAAGTTAAGTTTAGGCACCAAAGCGACTAGTAAAGTTTAGGAAAAAGATTTTGGTTTGGATTAAAACACTCCCAAGGAACACAAATGTCCTGGTTGAAAGTCTTTTGTTTTCCCTGGGAAGCGAGCTCCGCTCCCTGTCTTGAAAGCACTGGGTTTTAACACCCACCCACCCACCTACCTACGCAGCCAGCCGTGTTCTTATACAGCAGCAGTCACTGTGGTGCTACAGCAATAAAAACATGTTGGAATCATACAGATTACAGTGCTTAACTTTTCGTAGCTTTTCGGACGTATGGTTAATGAGAAAAGGCTGTGTGATTATATGGACAGTGAAAACAAAATCAGTGTGTAGCTCCTTTTCTTATCTTGTGGGTTTCTATCTGCCCTCTGTGTAATTGCTTCTCTCATTCTATCACTGACGAATCTGCAACTGTCGTCTATTTTTCTCCACCTCTGATGTCTGCACGTATTATTATCGAAAGTCTCAACTGTCACACAAGCCGGGCTGCATCAGCTCCATCTTGTAAGTCTTTGCTCAAGTTACATCAGGCACACAGGACCAACTTTACAATTGTTAACCCTCCCAGGGTTTCCTCAAGGACACATTACGAAATCTTTATGCAAGTCTATTGAATTGTTACTCAAAAGAAACAACAATTATACCGAGAGGTAGACTATGTTTTTTTCTGATTGACACCAGTAGCCTGTTCTCATGAACCATTCGTTCAAAAAGCTACAAAAAGTTAAGCGCTGTAATTTGTAAGCATTCCACAATTTATTTTGCAATTTGAGTGAACTGACCCTATAAGAGAGGTAGATACATTATGTCAGAACATACCTTATTACTCATTTGGTACCAACTAACCAGCTAAATAAATAACTTAAAAAAAAAAAAAAAGAATAAAATAAGGGAAATAAGCTCCAGGTTCAGACTCAAACAAATGAACCCACTGTGAAAACGTCCTTGTGGGAAGTGAAAGTGTGTTATTGTCACCCTCTGGTCTCCCACTGTGCTGAGCGTTGTTTTCACTTGCGGGGGAGTGACAAGAACTGAGCTAAGAAAACAAATACTGCATCAAATCTATATATACTGCATTCGGTAAATCAGTTAAGATATAAATCCGTTCCACGTGAGCTGGCTGAGTAAAATGTACAAATGTCAATATTTGTTTATGGACAGTTGTGCCAAGCAAGAAGAGAGGCAGATTAAGGAATGGAGGATTGAAGGGTGAAAGAGAATACTGTTTTCTCTTTTTGTGTCAGTAGACTACCTCGCCAAGTTGATTCATAATGTGCTCAATCAAATAGTATTTAGCGTGGTGTAGGTGTTTTAAAACTGCAGAGCATGATTAAAGGCGTGAGGAGCGTATTAAGCAATGATTTATTCATTCACTGAGCGTGAAAAAGGAAGAGAAAAACAACAGACAGATCAGTGTCTCTTGCGCACACAAAAACCTCACACAGAGATTGGAAACCAAAGCTAACAGAAGCACAGCAGATGCAGTAAACAGTCACAGACAATGAAGAGGATGCACTCTAAGCAACATTTTGCTGTTATTATTGAGGATATTGTGTCAATATCCAGTAAAAAGACATGGCCATGAAAGTATTTTTTCCTGTCAAGTTGTGACTAGTTTCAACCATTCCAGTAACATCCAGTCTTATAAATGCAGCATGCTGCTAAGTTTTAAAACCATGATTAAGAAATACTTTACAAATAAAAGTTCAAGGAGCTGTTGCTGCTCACAAAGTGAGACATGGCACAGAGGATTTAAAGTGTTCATATTATGCTTTTTGGCTTTTCCCCTTTGCTTTATTGTGTTATATTTCAATCAGGAGAGACTTAGTTACAGATATGCAAATATTTATTGTAGATAAGCATAATATGAAATGTACATATAGGGCCCTATCTTGCACCCAGCGCAATTGCCTTTGTACACCGACGCATGTGTCATTCCTATTTTGCACCCGACGCACAGCGGACTTTTCCTTCCACAGACGCACGTCGGTAAATTAGGGAATGTATTTGCGCTCCCGGGGGCGGTTCAGCGAAAAGAGGAGGCGTGTTCCGGCACAAAAGTTCCCTGGTGCTATTTTGCAGTTTCAGAAAACAATTCCGCCACTGACCAGGAAAAACCTGGTCTAAAGTCAGTGGCGCTAGTCTAAAGTCAGTTGAGCGTTATTCAGATGCTGTTTTAGGGGAGCATGCTTGGCCATAATGTAGCGTGAAAAAGAAAAATATTACTGAAAATGCGCTTTAGGTGTTTGATAGATCAGGAGGCACTTTACAGTACAGTCCTCAAAAAGTCCCAGCATTCTTTGTGGCTTGTTGTGTTTTACACATTTCCATGAATCATGGATGTGTTGATGACATAAATGAGGAAATATTAGAGGACTTAAGGAGACGTGATGTTGAACTACGGTGGGATTGGACACTCGATGCGGGTGGACAGAGATGGAGTGGTGGGGGGGAGGAAGGGGCACAACAGGAGCAGGTGGTGCGTTTGGAGGCCCACGCTCCATGGCTGCAGCAATCCTCTCCAGACTTGAGGAGATGCGCCCGAGAGGCCGCAGCAACATCACCACCCGGCCAAGACGGGCATTTATTACTTTGCCGCATCCCAGACAGCTCCTGCTGGCGTGCGCCATGCAAATCCGCCGTCATAATAGCAATCCGCCATGGAACAAGCGCGCCTGCTCTTAAAGGGAATGTGAGATGACGCGCTGATTGGTTATTTTCACGTTACGCCCACACCACACCTAGCTACAACAGACCAACCCATTTTAGATTTGCGTCGGGCGCAAGACTCATTTATAGCAAAAGCGCTCGAGATCCGCCCACAAAGTTACTTGCGTTTCACGTTTGATACTTGCGTTCCAGATCGTTAAAATAAGGGCCCTTAATGTACAAAGTCTTTGGGGATTAGACTCCATCATTAAAATATTTAAAGGGGTAGAGAAACAGACATATATCCCCCCCGATGGAGCCTAGACACTGGTGATGCGGAGAGGGAACCAGGAGGCCAAACGAAGGACCCGTCTGCTGGAAAGGGACTCCGGTTGCAGTGGAGGAGGAGGGTTGCACGTTTGCCAGAGAAGCCAGCTGATAGCAAGGAGAGAGACATTTAAAGCAGTATGTCATGCTTTGATTGGATCATGAATTTGTGGCCAATTCTGATTGGTTTACTGAAGAGTGAACACCTCTTAACAGCTGAAAAGATTTAGGGAGAGATAGTGGTGATTGCAGTAATTAGAAGTCTTCTTGAAAGAATTTGCACTGAGCTTCATAGCTTCTTTGTGCATGTAATAGGTTTACAAAGTGAAAAAGCCCAAAGTCCACCCCAAAGGGACTTACCATCTCCAACAGAAAACACTGTTCACAAACTGCTCCAAACAGCTCTATTGTAGTCCAGCCTTTACTTCAGAGACAAACGTGGTCACTTTGTAACACATGTTATAATGCTCGCCTAGCTGCTAGCGTGGCACGCCCTCATACTCTGCTTCTGACTGGCTAGTAGTCCTTACCTAGCTACTGTGCATGTGCGACTCCCAACAAAGATGGAACAGAAGTGAGATGCCTCACTCTGTAGCTAAAACAGAAAGCTCAACGCACAGGCTGAAAAGAGGAGCTGCAGCAATGTGCAGTACAACAAAAAACTAAAAATTAAACCATGTAAACCTATCCGGGTACAACCTCTGAATACAATTATGAACCTGAAAATGAGCATAATATGAGCAATTTAATACTTTCACCCCAGCTTATAAGGTCAACTACACTGTTTATCTGCACACAGTCTAATGCTTTTAATTCCTCCAGTTCTGCCAATTGTGCCACAATGAGGCAGATGAAGAGGAGGCTTACTGTTGTTCAGCATTAACTGCAACAGGCATACAAGCTATTAAGCCAACAGACTTCCTTTGTTCTTTAAGAAGCTGCTGCTGCTGGGGGTTAAATGTTTAAATGTATACACAAACTCACTCCCAGCGTGCCAAACAGCGACGCTTGGTCAGGTGCCTTTGCTGTTTACTACTGATGCAAAAAGTCTCCTTTAGTGAATGTAAAGTTGTCCTGGTTCATGTCCTCTATACATGCTCAAAAATCCAGTCATATTGGGTTAATGTGTTGGAATTAATGAAGCAAATCTGTGGTCAAAATATTAATTTCGAATAACTACATGTCATGCTTGGGATACAGCCGAAAGGTTTAAACAAAGAAAATTATTATATCTTCTGGGTGTTGAGAATTACTGCCATTAAACAAATAACTCGAGGTTGGAAAAAAACTGATCCACCCAGGTTAGATAAATGGATGGAGGTTGTAGAAAACTATAAAAATGAAATGATAACGCATAAGATGAGAGGTTAAACGAAGTTATTCAAGAAGAGATGGTTCGCATATGCTAACCAAATGCATTGAAAAACTAAAACCAAGCATGGATTTGGACGTAATTAGATGAGGCATGGATGTAATCTCTGTGACATATGATGCAACCATATGGAAATTTGTATGTCTGTATGTAAACATGTATATAGGGATGTAGGTATGTATGCATATGCGTGGGTATATATGAATATATGGGTATATATGATGTATGTGTGGAAGGGTATGTATGTTTATGTATGTAAGTAGGTATGTATGAGGGTGTGTCGATGTATATATTTCCTTTTTATGTTTTTTATTTCCTCACTGGGTGTGAAGGAGGGGAAGGGGGGGGAAGGGAATGGAAGGGGAAAAGGGGGAAAAAAATAAGGAAAAAAGGGGAAAAAAATTGACTGTGTCAATTATGACATGTTAATTGTATGATTGTAATATGAACAATGTCACAATAAAAAAGTCTCCTTTAGCATCTAGCCTTTTGCCATAATTTTTGGACGTGCTTGGCCTCACTTTTTGACACTCTTTTTGACACTCTGGTGTCAAAAAGATGGAATGTACGTTTCAGTGACACGAGGGACAAGAACAGGACATGAACCCCGATCTCCTGGGTGAAAGTCCTGTGTTGTTTGTTATTAAGCGGATTTTCAGTCTGTCATACTTCTCACTACCGTTGTCGCTCTTACGTCATCTTACAGTATGCCCAGTGCATCCCATGCCGACATAAAAGGGTGATTTTTGCGTCGTATCTGACATTGCGAGCTTCTGACCAACCATCTGTATTTGAGAAGTTGGAAATGAGAACAGGTTGCAAATAATGCATGTGGCACTTTTTACAAAACAAAACTGGTATTTATAACAAACCTGAAAGAAATAGACAGTGAATGTGAAGATATGTAAGATTCTTTATATAATGCAAACACAGGAGGGAATCAAGAAGAGTGATGCTAAAGAGGGAGCTTGGGCTTTAAGCTTTCAGATTTAGCAGATGTCAAGACACGTTTTTTCATATTAGTTTGTTTTCAAAACCAGTGATTAGGATAATATTGTGACAGCCTTAAATAAGACGCATTCCAGCACAGCTGTATGATTTAAATTGCCTGACCTTGATGTGTGATACCTGCATTGCTGGCCGCTCTCTGTCCAGTCACTCCTCAGTCAATGCACCATCTCCACAAGTTTTGGAAATGGTTCGACGAAACCCGTTGCCCAAATAGTGTGCAGTCCATAAATGTGTTTTGGTTTGAAGTTTTAAATCAGACTTTTATTTTTTACTTCCACACATGCATTTTTGTGTTGATTTGACGTACCAGGTGATATTCCCAAAAGGGTTCTGAGGTGTCGGCATCATTAAAGCTTATGAAGGATATGAACCATAAAACAAGTAGCAGGTTTAACATGCCAAACATCACTAGTTACACTGTAGAATACCAAAGATGAGGCATGAGACTGGGGACACGTGTTAGCAGTTGCTAAATATAGGGGGGTTTGCTAAAGCATCCAATCTGCATGAGCCAACGACAAAGCCTGGTGTCAGCAAAATCTTCTTATGAGAAATACCTGCAGTGTGGCTGTCAGTGTTAATTTCCGCACCCAATAGTGGGAGTTCTTTGCCTTTAAACTGTCAAGGTGCTCAGAGTAAGAGGGGGCTGCAGCTGTCGCAGAAAAGGTTTGGGACAAAGATGGTGGGCATATCTGATATGGATGTCAAAACAACTCTGTTCCATAGTCATCTTCTCTCAATTCTCCAAACAGAGAAGTTGGTAAAATTGTATTTGGTCCTAAAATACTCTTGTCTAGTTAATCATTATGCTAATGTGTCTGGATACATTTGGAAAAATCACACTTCTCTCTCGTCTTAAAATAAAACAATTAAATGGAAAAGGAAACAATAAAAAAACATTGAGTCCTCCAGGTTTGTCTCACTGTGCACTGTCACACATCACACCCACATGTGCTGTAATGCTGACTTTTTTTGGTTTCAAGCTACACGCCCATGCACCGAAAACAACATTGCTGTGAGACTCATGCATCTGGTACACAGAGATTGGAAGTAGGCATTCCTTAGTTTTGAGTCACAAGCCAAAAGCATTGGAACCCACTGGCTCTGACGGCAGTGTCTGATTGTCTGACTCCTTGTGACTTTGTTGTAGCAATGTTGCAGCGCCCTTAAAGGGTAACTACTGTTTTTTCCAACCTGGACCCTGTTTTCCTATGTTTTTGTGTCTAATGACAACAATCTTTGAAATTGGTCCAGTATTAAGCAAGATCGCTGCAGTTGGCAGCGGCGAAACAAGCTACAATGTAAGTTAATAGGGCAATTGTCCAGCGTGTATTAACCTTCACAAAAGTGCTTGTTTTGCCACTGACAGGCTCAGATTAATATTCTCTGACAATATTATATAAAAGATTTCTAAGGAGGTCGATCTTTCTGGTAAAGAGTACGATTATTTTTTTAAACATAAAAACATCCGCAAAATTGAGTTCGCTAAACCCACCAGACTCCATGTAAATAAACATTAGCATCGTGAAATACACTTCATTCAAAGTCGACAAGAACAAAATAAAACTATGAAAAGCCGTTTTGGGTCGTCTTTCCACTTTTCCAGCCATCACAACTCTAGTTTTGGTTGAAATAAACCCATAGTTTATCGATTTACATGTGAAAATATTTTGGCTCTATACACGCTAAAGGTTTAGCTTTTTAAATGGAGTGTGGTGGGATTAGCGCTAGCAACTTTAGAGCTGTTTCTGTCATGATGTCATCATGGCAGCCTGTGCTGATTGCTGTGGGCGTGGCTTTGCTGGCAGGTGGCTCCAGGTGCAGCTCATTCCCTCATCAACCTCCTGCAGTATTTAAGGCTGGCTCTGTGATCCACTCGTCGCCAGATCGTACAGTCTACAAGCGTGGTATAGTGGCATCCTAGTTCCCTGTATTTTCTGTGTTCTTGCTTGTGTGGCTAACTTAGTTTTCTGTTTGTCTCAGGTTGCAGCCCGCCTTGCTCGTTCGTCTGCCTGCCTGGCCGCCTGCTTGCTCCTCACACCTGCCCTTCTCTCTCAACGGATTGGACTCAATTGTTTGTTGGTTTCTGCCTACCACATGGTCACCCCCACCACGTCACGGGGCACGCTCTGGAGAGCACACAGCACTCACCACTGGATTCCCTCGACACTACTTCCCCTTTTTTGCCACCAGCACATTTATTGTATAGATTACACGCATTAAATCATTTACTTTTACTTTTTGTGTTGGTCGTCTGCTTTTGGGTCCCACCTTCTGTGTCGTTCCATAACAGTTTCTGGTTAAACAGAAAGGTCTCAAAGTGGTTTTAAAGGTCTATCTCTGAAGGGATCCTTTCCATAACGTTGTCAAACACTTGAAATATTAATCTGAGTCTGTCAGTAGCAAAACGAGCACTTTTGTGAAATACAAGCTGGAAAATTGCCCTATTAACTTACATTGTAGCTTGTTTCGCCAACGTCTACTGCAGCGATCTCGCTTAATACTGGACCAATGATTGTTGTTCCCATCAGTCACTTAGACAAAAAAAACATAGGAAAATAAGGTTGAAAAAATGGTAGATACCCTTTAAATCTCTGCAATTACTTTGGTGAGTATAATATTATCATTTTGAATGGAGTACAAAAATATGACCAAGATTGTAAGAACCCAGAACAAAGTTGAAACAAATTGTGGAACTTGGTGTGAGAGTCATATGTGTCCATGAAACATCCTCAAATCCTGATGAAAAATGTATGTAACAATGCTGGCTTTGATTTACAGCCCAGGTTCATCCTAAATTCAGCATCAATTACTCCTGGGCCTATCTGCACTTGATTCCCTAAAAAAGTTGTCAAGTTTTACTTTTGACATTGTATATAGTTGGGTAACACTTTACTTGAAGGTATCTACATAAGAGAGACACAGTCATGACACATGAACCCTAACCCTAACTCTAACCCTAACCATAACTTGTCATGACAAAAACCGAATGATACTAAAAGAAGTGTTCTTTCATAAACGTTTATGACACGTTCATGACAGTGTCATGTCACTCTTATGTAGATGCCTTTAAGTAAATTGTAACTTATAGTTGTAACCAGAAAGTCTTTAAAAAAGACAGATATTTCATGCATGCGTTAATGAATTTCTTGATACGTACAGTGCAGTGTGCACTTGGGTTCTTGCAGTGCACCAACTGGGCATTAAACATTGCTTTCTCCACAACTATACAGTTATTAGTTTGTACAGCAGATGTGTCTAACAATATGCAATATGTTGTTATTAAGTAATTAGATCTGAGTGTGTTTTTTAAATTTTCCGGCCCTGCATCATTTTTTCTGACCAAAAAAAAAAAATTAACAGACACTGCAAGATTCTTTTGCAAGAGATATAAAAAAGGGTGAGGCTATTTGCACCCCGGGTACAATTAGCAGTGTATGCTATTTGTACCCTGGTGCAATTAGAAGTGCTATTTGTACCCTGGTGCAATTAGAAATGAATGCTATTCGTACCCTGGTGAAATTAGAAATGAATGCTATTCGTACCCCGCCGGTGCACACAGCAATGTGTTCTATTAATACTCCATCTGGTACAAACATCAATGTATGCTATTTGCACCCCTGTGCATTTACAGTACCTTGGCATATATTTACACACAGTTATCTATACTACACCTTTTTGGAATATTATCGCCCTGACATTCTTACCCTAACCATAACCAATCCCACTCTTCTTGCCTAAACCTAACCAACCCAACCAGAGCCTACCACCCTGCAAAAAATAAATAAAATTCGCGTTCGCGGGCCCTGACTTGCGTAATTGCATGCAAATTATCTAATCCAAAGTGAAAAAAACAAGATCACCTCACAGGGGAATTGAACTCCAGGGCAAAGCTCAAGGTTCTAACCACTCACCTATAAGTTCTTACTTGATATCATACAACTGTTTACTACTTGGTGTCTTCAAGCCTCAGTTGCTAGGTAACCAACTGTATACAAAAAAATAGGTACTAACTAACTAACTAACGGTTGTATGCTTTCACTAAAGACAGCGCAACTGTAATATCCATTTTCCGCTAGAAATTCAATTGTTATAAACTTTAGAGACAAAACTTTCCTAATATGCCAGTTTCTGCGGTCATGGAAGATGAACGTCCGCCATGATTTCGGTGCACGCGAGCAACGTGTTTTTGTTGTTACGTCACAGGGTGTGAATAGCTCAGCTGTGTGGCCGAGGCTATTCTTACCGGGGGTGCAAATAGACACTCCGTATAAGAAAAGAAAAATATATATATGTAGCCTCATGAGAAACACTTCCTCAAGCTTTCAATTAGCAAAAAAAAAATCACTGGAAAAAGTAGCTCAATACAAAACGATACAAATAAAGTAGACAAATGCCTTGTTATTTAGCTAAAAGTCAGATTTTTTTAAGTAAAATACAACAGAAAAATAGAATCAGTAATATTTACAGGCTGCAAACAGATAATTACCAAATATTATTATGTCAGCATTTATAGGTCCATAATCCCACATCACATTCATTACCCAATAAAAAGTCATGCGTATTGGTATTTGGCCAATCCTCCTTGGATTTCATCTTCAGCATGATCATGTACTTTTTTCCTCTGTTATGCATTATTCATAAAATGAACTGTGGCTGATGTAAGTTCCGCACCTCTGCCATAAATTAAAAACCATCCTCAAGATGAGTGTGCATGAACTCGTTCAAGACTTACAAAGAAGATTTTTCATCACTCTGTGTTGTTGCTCAGTATATATATAATTGTCAGAAAGAACACTGCTCTTCTCTTTATTCATCTCATTATTGTAATAAATAATTATAGTTCTTTTCATAGCAAAGCAGGAAGGACTTTTGTTTTCAATCATTTCAATGAGTGGAACCAGTTGGACGTATGGACAACTGTCTTTCTGATGCATTCTTTTTAAGTGTCTTTAGTCAATATTTCAGCCCCTGGTTCCCTGCTTACATCATCTTAAGGCTTTTCTAACTTACCCGGTCTGCCTATTGCATTTCCAAGATCTTGCTGACATTTTGGTACACATGAAACGTCTTCCTGGCCTCTACACAATTATCTAGTTGATGACATTTTGGCTGCAGTTTCTCCCATCCATCTGACTAGAGCTATTTGCCTCAGTTTCAGTTCAGATTTTTTTTTTTTTATTAAAGCCCAGTCCAGACCAAAGATTTGAGATGAAACGAATCGGTCTGCAGTGTTCTGAAACCTGCCAGTTCACACCAATGCAATGAAACGAGACGGTGTATCATCTCCATGACAACGCCTCGTTGTACTTCCGTTCTAACTTTCAACTTTTAGGCTTTTTTGTAGCTGGATATAGCGTTTGTTGTGTCTAAATATGAATTTGGATAACGTTAGTGATATTGAGATGCTTGCTACAGTTGCATTTCTAGTGATGAATCGCCAAAAACACGTTTTATTTCTCTGAGTCACTGCTTTGTTCAAACCCTGCTAGGTGCTCTCTCTCTTTCGTCTCGCTTGACCATATAACGTTACTGTGCTTTTGGCCGGTCATTGAGGCTCCCTCTAAAAACCATTTCGACCAGCTGTTTATAACATTAAATAAAATGGATGATAGATCATTTTATTTCTCTAGTTTATAGCTGACTTCTCTATTGGCTGTTGAAACAGGTGACGTCCCTTACGTTCTAAAACCAACCTCTGGAGACTCGACCAGCTGAGTCGCAGCTGGTTTGAGTCAAGCTGAGACGGGCCGGTTCAGAACGCTGCAACTTTTCCCTGCGACGTTCTAAAACTGTTTTGTCTCGTCGCGAATGTTTGGTCTGAACTGGGTTTAATGTTGCAGCTACACAACTCAGCTAGCCTAGAAATCTACACGCACTTCGTTTGTTTGAGGTTTCTATTGCTCTTTCCACTAACACCGTATTCACCAATAACATCGACTTATTACTAGTTTAAAAAAAAGCTAACGATTATGAATTATTTCGACAAATAGTTACAACTGAGTGTACAATCACAGATCGTCAAAGTTTAGTCAGGATACTGTTTAGAAACCATATCATTGTTTTTTTCAAATGCTTTAATTTTACTTGTGAAGAGCGTTGCATGGAACAACCCATGTTACTTTAGGGCAATTTGCTTGAAAGACACCCACATTTCTGATATAGAAACTTTGAGGAGGTTAAACGTGTTTGTGATGGTGAATGTTGAGTAAAAGTGCTGCTTGAGTTAAATGCAGCGTTGGACACAACAGATCATGCCATTATGTTTCTGGCTGAACACTCGACTGGTTGGATCCTGCTGAACTGCTAAAAAAAAAAAAAGACGTATGCCTGAGTATTGTCGTGTTCGTTTAATTGAGAAGAAGTCATAAAAGCCCCGACAACTTCTCTCATTCGATCTCTATTTATTCATAAGTAATATTTAAGTAGCAACACTAGGGCTGTCAGTTTAACGCATTATTAACGCCGACAATTTTTTTATCACGCGGTTAACGCATAGACAGTTAAAGAAGGATTAACGTTCTTTCGGATCTAGCTAGACCGGAAGCAAAATTACGAATCCCACTATGGCCACGCCAAGACCCGCCCTACAAAGCAGCTTGATTGGTTGGAGTTAGGCATTTCACCTCGAGTGGTTAGGATAGCGGATTTGTCAGGGGATAGGACCTGAACAAATGGGGTTACGTTACCTTGGACGCCTGGCCAATAGTAGTGATTGAAGGGCGGGTCTTGGCGTGGCCATAGTGGGATTCCTAATTTCACAGACCGGAAACAAAACAGACACACACTGCGGCCGCACACACTTGTGTGGGCTTGCGAGCCGCGTAGCTAGTAGGCTCGTCACGGCGATTAGCTTCGGAGCGAGAGGTGACTCTACAGTCAGTGAGAGAAACAAAGTGTCTCCTCTGTTCTTTCTGACCACGGTGGGAAACCTGTAGCAGGAAAAGTTAACCCTCTCCTTGATTTCACGTTGGTTATGGAGAACGAGAACCAGGAAATGAGTCGGGGGAAACCATAGTCGCTATGACAACCAGCCACGCTCGACTCAGGCATGAGACAGTACTATCTGCAGTGGAAAATGGAGGTAACAGTGTTACATTATGTGACAGATTATTAGTTCCAAGTGAGAATGTTAGTGTGAAATTGAAGACTACGTATATGCCTATGTTGTTTTCAATAAAAAAAAAAAAAAACATTTGCACAAAGCAAGCCGATCCACTTTTCCATGTTGATAAGAGCATTAAAACGAAAAAACATAATGGGACAACAAGAAATCAAGGGATATTTAGAATAGATAAAAATGTGTGATTAATTGCGATTAATCGTGAGTTAACTATGACATTAATGTGATTAATCGTGATTAAATATTTTAATCGTTAGACAGCATTAAGCAACACACATCGATGTGGGCAATGTCTACTTTGCTTTGGCGCTCCGCAGAATGGCCTTGATTTCCTAGTCGAGACAGTTAATATACTCTTCTACTCCGGCCGTAGTCTTCTCCCATTGGTTGGCTGAGGCCAGGTCCTTGTGGGCGCTTAGGCGTGTCCACGCCTCTTAGCGCTCTCCTGGTCCAATGGTTCTTCAGTCGCCCTCATTGGGAGGAGCGTACCCATATTTCCTGTAACTCTTACGCGACTTCTCACATGACCACACTCGTAACAGTGGTTTCACAATCCCTTTCTCACATCCTGTTTTTATGTTCTTTATACTTTTCCACTGTCCCACACCCGATGAAACCTGTCTATATCAGCTTATCATGTGTTAACAAGCGGAGGGTCAGCACACACTGAAATGATCGAATCCAGCATGCACACACATCGAAATGAGCACCATTGTACTTGTATCTTAATTCCACAGTATACAGTGTCTTTCTCAGTTAACACTGATTATTTAGCTTGTACATGCTTATTTCAGCTAAGAAAATGTCCCCACTTTTTTGACATGGAAACACTTTCATTGTTTATCATGACTCACCTTAACTACCGCTGTGCTGTACTTAACAATTACATAGCTCACTTCCAGAGCTGAAAATTGCATCTGCGATAATATTCAATAAAACAGCATGCGGTTCTTATATATCTCCTGTTAACAGCCTCTCTGCATCAGGAGTCCATTAAACACAGTCTGATTTTAGAATTGCTGTTTTTACTCATAAAGCTCTGCATTAGACCAAGAGATCACCAAGAGACATCTTAAATCCCTGATAAATCGTTTCTCGCTGTCCCAAGGAACCAAAATTATAGGCAAGAAGGCTCTTGGAATTGGTTTAAAAAATCTGGAAACTGTACATTCTTATTAGAACTGCACCAATATTTGAGTGTATTCTAGGGCTTCAACTAAAGATAACTCATTAGTTGATATATTGATTTATATTTTGAGATAATAAATGAATGATTTAATCTACAAAATGTCAAAAATGAAGTAGGAAAAAATACCCCCTGAGGTAGAAGCGTTGCTATTGCCTTCATCATTGTCTACATGAATCTATTAAAATTTGACACACTTTGTAGGTAGGTTTGCTTTACAAAATACAGTTTCTCAGTTAATACACATGGTAATTGAAGAATAACATATCTTGAATAGACAATGACTAATTAACATCTGGTACATCTGGTTTGTGTGCTCACGGTTTGCACCACATCCACAATGGGTTGACAGTGTGTGTAATTTCTTGCATTATTTTTATCAGATCAAGGGCCGACACACAAGGGCTTATATGTCAAACCAGGTGCAAATCAGGGATCTTTTTTTTTGCAGAACATCTGTTGCAGGCTATGAACCTTTATGACTTTAGACCCAAAAGGGAGACATTGCTTCCCAATTTACTGAAAAGATACCAGTGTGTCTTAACAAGCCCAAGGTGAGAATAAATTGAGTAAAATAAACTTGCGTCTCAGAGAGAGCAGATTTAACAACCTCTCTGAAGCCAGCTGTTATTTCAACAACAACAAAAAGGTCAATAATAAAAAACAATCTCTTATGTACAAAACATTAACATTATCCCAACACTACTTTATACAGAAAAACAAGGACTCAGTCACACATGACACACACACACACACACACACACACACACACACACACACACACACACACACACACACACAATTTATTTAAGTCCACTTGAAGGCGAATAATTTACACACACACACACACACACAATTTATTTAAGTCCACTTGAAGGCGAATAATTTACACACACACACACAATTTATTTAAATCCAGTTGAAGGCGAATAATTTACAGGGACATAAATAATATACAGTGCCTTGCGAAAGTATTCGGCCCCCTTGAACGTTTCGACCTTTTGCCACATTTCAGGCCTCAAACATAAAGATATAAAACTGTAATTTTTTGTGAAGAATCAACAACAAGTGGGTCCCAATTATGAAGTGGAACAAAATTCATTGGCTATTTCAAACTTTTTTAACAAATAAAAACTGAAAAATTGGAAGCAAAATTATTCAGCCCCTTTTACTTTCAGTGCAGCAAACTCTCTCCAGAAGTTCAGTGAGGATCTCTGAATGATCCAATGTTGACCTAAATGACTAATGATGATAAATAGAATCCAGCTGTGTGTAATCAAGTCTCCGTAAAAATGCACCTGCTCTGTGATAGTCTCAGAGGTCCGTGTAAAGCGCAGAGAGCATCATGAAGAACAAGGAACACACCAGGCAGATCCGAGATACTGTTGTGGAGAAGTTTAAAGCCGGATTGGATACAAAAGATTTCCCAAGCTTTAAACATCCCAAGGAGCACTGTGCAAGCGATAATATTGAAATGGAAGGAGTATCAGACCACTACAAATCTACGAAGACCCGGCCGTCCCTCTAAACTTTCAGCTCATACAATGAGAAGACTGATCAGAGATGCAGCCAAGAGGCCCATGATCACTCTGGATGAACTGCAGAGATCTACAGCTGAGGTGGGAGACTCTGTCCATAGGACAACAATCAGTCGTATACTGCACAAATCTGGCCTTTATGGAAGAGTGGCAAGAAGAAAGCCATTTCTTAAAGATATCCATAAAAAGTGTTGTTTAAAGTTTGCCAAAAGCCACCTGGGAGACACACCAAACATGTGGAAGAAGGTGCTGTGGTCAGATGAAACCAAAATCGAACTTTTTGGCAACAATGCAAAACGTTATGTTTGGCGTAAAAGCAACACAGCTCATCACCCTGAACACACCATCCCCACTGTCAAACATGGTGGTGGCAGCATCATGGTTTGGGCCTGCTTTTCTTCAGCAGGGACAGGGAAGATGGTTAAAATTGATGGGAAGATGGATGGAGCCAAATACAGGACCATTCTGGAAGAAAACCTGATGGAGTCTGCAAAAGACCTGAGACTGGGACGGAGATTTGTCTTCCAACAAGACAATGATCCAAAACATAAAGCAAAATCTACAATGGAATGGTTCACAAATAAACATATCCAGGTGTTAGAATGGCCAAGTCAAAGTCCAGACCTGAATCCAATCGAGAATCTGTGGAAAGAACTGAAAACTGCTGTTCACAAACGCTCTCCATCCAACCTCACTGAGCTCGAGCTGTTTTGCAAGGACAAAAATGTTTTGTTTTGGGCAAAAATGTCAGTCTCTCGATGTGCAAAACTGATAGAGACATACCCCAAGCGACTTACAGCTGTAATCGCAGCAAAAGGTGGCGCTACAAAGTATTAACTTAAGGGGGCTGAATAATTTTGCACTCCCAATATTTCAGTTTTTTATTTGTTTAAAAGGTTTGAAATATCCAATAAATTTCGTTCCAATTCATGATTGTGTCCCACTTGTTGTTGATTCTTCACAAAAAATTACAGTTTTATATCTTTATGTTTGAGGCCTGAAATGTGGCAAAAGGTCGAAAAGTTCAAGGGGGCCGAATACTTTCGCAAGGCACTGTAGATGCAGTTAAATGCATAAACAAAATCATGGGCTATTGGCATGTAGCAAGTTTTCATAATATTAAGCAAATTAAGCATAAGCATATCCGTTTTAATGGGTACAAGTAACAGGGTCTTCGCCATATATGGCAGCTCCCCCCCACACACACCTCCCAGACAGTAAAGGTCCAAGAACAGATATTGTTGGAAAACAAATGAAATACATTCTGAGTAAAAATGTCCGACACAGCCTCATACCTAAACGACAGAATAGGTCAATGTCAAAGACTCCCAAAACAACACATGACTGTTCTATTTACATGTGACCTTAACATGTGACTGCGGTGGGAATTTGAATCACATGACCGTGCAGTTTTAAACACGTAGTTAACGTTGTGAAACAGAACTAGTTACGTTTGCCAAACAAAAGTCCTTAGTTAGGTTTGGTATAGTCTATATCGACGACATTTCATTCCTGGGATTGTTCACCTTCAGCTTTCTTTGTGTTGGCGTCCTAAACTCCGGTGGATTTCTGAGGACTATGGTTAACTGCTCCTCAGATCTCTGCAGGGTAAATCCAGACAGCTAGCTAGACTATCTGTCCAATCGGACTTTTCTGTTGCACGACTAAAACTACTTTTGTTACTACATGTTCCACCAAAACAAGTTCCATCCCGCGGCTATTCTGCAGAGGTACCGTGGCTCCGTACGCCGCCCAATACGATTGTGATTGGTTTAAAGAAATAACATTTAAAATGTTCTCAGGGTAAAAGTCATTTAAAAAAAATAAATAAATAAAAGTTGTTTTATCAGCGGAGGGGGGGGGATATACTTTTTCATTTTTATACATATTATACGAAATTGTATTCTTTTGCGATCTGATAAAGGCACAAAGCTGCTTTCGATTTGAGTCTGTTGACAGATACAAAATGTTAGAGAGCTTATTTATTAACTATTTTTTTACTCAGTAATGCATGTGATTTAAAATGTAGCAAAGTACAATACTTCAAACAAAACATACATAAGTAAAAATAGAATTACAGATTCAAAAAACTACTTCAAAAAGTAAAAGCACACAAAAAAATACATGATTAAAGTAACGTTAGTAAGTAATTGTTTACTTTCCACCTCTGCTTATACTACTTACTTGTCACCTCATTTCCAATATTTACTAAAGCCACGAGAGTTGGCCGCCTAACAAGAAACGTAACTATGTGGTCATTTTTTGGGTGAGGACGGGCTGAAAATGACCATCTAAAAAATAAATATGGGCGCCCGGGTAGCACACCTGGTAGAGCATGTGCCCATATTTAGAGATTTATTCCTCGACACAGAGGCCCAGGGATCGAATCCAACCTACGGCACTTCCTGCATGTCTTCCTCCTCTTTCCCCCTTTCATATCTGAGCTGTCTTATCAATTAAAAGGCGGAAAAGCCCAACAAATAATCTTTAAAAAATACAAAATATACTGTATTTGAAAAAAAGACATGTTTAAAACATTTATTGTGACACGTTTAAAGCAAGAAAACAGAACTTTTCACAGCACTAGTCCTACTCGACATCACTTGCTGTGGTGTTTGATTCGCTGCTGTTAGATCACCTGGGACACGTTATAAAACATATTAATGATCCTCTCAAGATGGATCGTGCAACAGTGGAAAGAAAGCAGTCAAAATTCTCCGAGCCGTTTTCCTCGCAGAGTGCTTAGGCTCATTATCCAGATTTGTCATCGGTCGCACACAAACGCACTCGGAGGCAACTTTTCTCTCTGTCAGCCATTTGACACATTTTCCCTACCAGTGGGACTGGCACTCTCTAATCCCATGCTGACAATGAACCCAACAACATGTTCCCTGTTTTTCTGTGTGTATGAAAGAAATAGCAGGAGAGAACTGATACACACTATCACTCGGACAACACCCACACACCCACACACACGCATGTCCTTCTGTCAGTTGGTGCTTGCATGAAGTTATCTCTCTTTCCCACTTGCACACACAAGCTCCAGCACATGCACATGCAAAACAACACACAGAGACACAGTTTTAATTGCCTCTAATAGCCAGCATGTACAAGCTTCCCTTGTTAGCTGTTGCCTGCGTGGTGTGTAGGGAGCTGCTTAATGATCATTACAAAAAAGGAGGAACACTTGGGTGAACATGGAGCCAAGCAGAGAGAGCTGAGACTCGCTCACACTGCATTATCGTAGTGTGTGTGTGTGTGTGTGTGTGGGGGGGGGGGAGACACAAATAAAGAATGCACATTTTTTAGTATTTTATGTGTTTGAGCATTCACATTAAAACAGCAGTGTGTGTATAATTAAACAGAAAGAAAACATGTGTGTGTAAAACCAAATGTGTGACCTTGTACTGTATCTTGTTAGCCTTTTCAACATATAAATCCCACTATAAGTCCACTAATGGTGTACGGTTGTGCAACAATTTGTCTGTTTTGAACACATCCTTCTGAATAAACATGGAATGATAATGGTTTACCTCGGCGGGGGCTCCACACACAGACATGCACCACCGAGTGTGCTGCTTCCTGTCTGTGACTCACAAAGGCATGTAGCATATGGAAATATGGTGGAGTAGCAGACAAAATGAGCCAACACATTTTTTTTTTTTTTTTTATAAATCTGAAATAACTGAAAAAGAAAGTTACTCTGTAAGTTAAATCAATATCAGCACAGCTGCTGTTTACTTAATCATTGTAAGCAATTACTCAAGAGTAATTGTGGCAGTGTAGTTGGAAAATCATTGTGAGCAATTTCACCTTTAGGTGCTGCAGACAGTGTCGTTTCCATTGTTTCCAATGTAAACTAGGGCATTAATTATAGAATAGTTTAGTTGTCATACCCTACTCCCCCAAAGGTGACAAAAAGTTGAATATTCGCGGCATATATGCAATCTCATGAATGAATGTCCACAGATTTCATAAAGCTTATGAATGTAAATCCTTTATTGGAAAACATCAATAGTGGCTGACACACAGCGGAATGCGCTGCCATAAGCACACCAATTATTAACACATTCTCCTCAGATGGCAAACGGAAAATAGTCCGTAAACAGTGCAAAGTGAAATTCAAAACTTAGCCTACTCACTACAATGAAACGCCATAGTGAATAGTGACTTTGTGCTGCTTGATCCTGCTCCATCATGTTTGCTGCTTTACCACTACTGCACTGCTACACCATGTTAAAACTAGTGATGGCAAAATGAAGCTTTGTGAAGCATTTTCTTTATTTTCTGGGCGCTCTTAGTTTTAAGAGAAAGGACTAAGGCATTGCAATTCAGTGTATTCACAACCCTTTGTTGATCAGAGAGCGCCATCTATTGGGCTCAGAAATAATGAAAAATGCTTCACGAAGCTTAATTTGGCCATCACTAGTTAAAACCACAGACGAACGAATATTCGACAATAATGCATGTCGATTGGTAGTTTTGATGGTCCAATATTCAAATAGTCGACTATTCTGTCAAGCCCCTTATGTAAAAACAATATGACAGCCCTGCCGCCGCAGTAGTCGTCACTAGAAAGATGAGAGAAAATGGCTGCCGCGCTTGCGTATGCACAAAGCGATTTGCCACTGCTGCCTGGCTGAACTTTCTTATCATCTGGCTTTGAAGACAAGCATTAACAAATGACTTAGAATTAAATTACTAACCCTTCATTTACCAATCCAAGCTGATTGTTCTGGTTAGGTTCACAATGGCAAAAGGATGAGCAGAGTAACACTCTACACAGGATGCTTGTTTCAGTCCTTCGGCTTCGTCTCACACATGGGGCTTCTAGCAGTGGTGGTAGTGCGGTGGAATAAATCCAGTGTAGTGACTGACGGAGGACTGGGCTGCTGCTAGGTTTTTCCTCCGCCTTTTCCTCCAGCTCCTCCTCAGGGAGCTTTAAGCACTCCCAGGCCAACCAAGAGAAGAAACAGCAGATCAGGACAAGGTCCTTCTGAATCACGGCACACACAAGTTTGTGACTCGTTTATGTGGATTGAGACAAGCCACCCTGCAGAAAAAAACCTCAACACATGCCCCAAAACAACGTATGTTTACATATGAGTAACGAAGCCCCCTGGGAATTACAGACTCATACAACCAGGGGCAAAAAAGAAAGTAGGGTGACGTGAATATCAACAAAAGGTCCAACCGGTTCTCACACCCAACTCGTAAAATAAGGACGTTTGGTCAGGAGCCTTTCTCGTTCTTATTGACGCTAAAAGTCTCCTTACAAGTGAACGCGCTTGGTCGGCACTATTGCCGTCCCTTTGGGAGGAACAGGAAGTGAACGGTCGGCACTATTGCCGTCCCTTTGGGAGGAACAGGAAGTGAACGGTCGGCACTATTGCCGTCCCTTTGGGAGGAACAGGAAGTGAACGGTCGGCACTATTGCCGTCCCTTTGGGAGGAACGGGACGGTTGGGTATAGGAAAGGGTCGTGGGTGGGCGTACGGTTCCGTGACACGCGGGAGGAAAGAAAAAGACGACTCGAACCCGGGTCTCCTGCGTGAAAGTCCAGTGTTTTGACCCATCCACCACCCCAACCAACCTCCTTACATACTACTCGCTAAATCTTATCTAACTGCGGCTTTCCCTTTGCGTTACACAAATATGCCTTTTTCGTCGCATCAGACGCTGACAGCCACTGTCCAAACGTCCTTATTTTACGAGTTCAGCATGAGAACGGGTTGAAAGGTCAGACTTTGCCATGGTATACCGTTGCTTGTTTCAGTCAATGCTGGTTTCTTTTAAGCATGACCATTCCCTTACCATAACTCACTTGTTATTATCGTAACTGTCACAAAGTGTAGCCAGGCAGCTAGGGTTTTCTTATTTTTAAATTGTATATAGTGTGGTGTTTTGCTTTTGCTTGTGTTTTTGCTTGCCTGGCACAGACACTGAGGACACCTCCTAGCACACCTGAGGCCCATCTCCAAATCAGGGGAGATGCTGGATTAACGACCAGCACACCGGTAGCGCATCTCCTAATGACTGGGTTAGACGCGAGATCGAGGAGTGATAAGTGTTCTGGTGGGGGATAGCAGGGAGGGTGAGCTGTGAAAATGACCTGAGATGGTGCTAGACTAGACTGTGGTAGAGAACGACCGAAGAACGCTCCAGGGGTGCAGCACGGCGCGAGGCTAAACGGGCTGGACAGCAGAGCTGGACCCAAGAGAAAAAGGGCAGGCTGTCGGCAGCGAGAAGTGCGCAGACGACGCCTGGCGGATCGGCGCACCAGTATTGCACGGGTACCCCGACCAGGAAGAGCGGACTGGACAATACTAGCCCCATTTCCTGCCTCCGTCAGGGTAAAGACCATAGTCCCTTCTTTACAGACTGCTTTATAGACGGCATTACATTGGATCTTCTATTTTTTGTGTCTGCTACAACCATGTACATTTGCTGCTACTAAGAAAGAAAATCCTATAAAGACTATTTTCAAACTAAAAACCAACGTTTCTTTGTGTGTGTGTGTGTGTGTGTGATATCAAGCATTCAAGAATTTTAAAAAAGGACCTAAAATGTCTACTTTGTGACAGTTACCACGCAATACATTCTCAGTAACGGGTTCGTTAAGGTCCCCTTTATCTTAGTAAAGTACTTATTTTAACCCAAACCACCATGTTTTCTTAAACCTCAAGTTCTTTTTTGCGTACACTTGACCAAACTTTGACCAAAAGCATTTTCACTTCATAAAAAGATTTTTTTGAACAGGTTTTTAAAAATTCAAACTTAAATGTCACAGTAAGACCACTGAGTTGATTAAGCCAAGTTCCCTCTCCACAATCCAAATACATGCTGCTCAGGTTGTCTGGAAACCAAATTACCCAGAGTGCTCAATGTCAATGTCCTGTATTTGTTGATGTGTTAGCCCTGCCATGTAGTATCTGTTCATATAGCTAAAGATAACCCAAACAAGTAATATTTACATGTTTTGAGAACGATTGCCTTGAATAGTATCACGCCTTGAATATCACTAGACACTAGATATACACAAAAAGTCCAACTAAAAAATGAGACTGAAATACAAGTTTCCTTTTAAACGTAGATATGCAGGGTTTTTGCTTGAAGTATTCTGGGACAGGCTCCAGCTCAGGTCCAGTCCAGTGACCCGGGCTCAATCACAATGTCCACCCTTTGTCGTAAGCACTGAACCCTAACAAAAATTAATTGACAACACCTGCGTGAATGCATGAGGGAGTTCATTGGAGTAAAATGGCTCAACATTTTGCATGAGAAATGGAACAGCAGGTTACATCCCATCAGATGTAGGCACCGAGGCATTTCTTGAGCCAGTAAAGTAATGAGGCTTAGATTGTACTGTACGTACCCTCGGAATACCAAGCCATTTCCGAGCATTTTTCTCTCCACATTGTTGACACATTGTTACTCACTGTGGGCTCATTTTTCACTTTATCTGCAGTCTTACATCTCAACGTAACAAGCACAACCATGGCTAACAGCCCCCAAATGTCATTTAAGCAATATAACAGTTTTAATGGCATGAAACTTCAAAAAAGGAAATAGATAAGTTAAATTTCTTTGATAATTTCTTTATTTTTAAATAGAAAAAACTGTTGAATCAGGAACTGCAACATTTCCCATGTATATACAATACAGGAAATAAAATGTTGGCTGCACATCATCCACACAAAGAGTTATTTACATTTTTAGAAACTTTACACTCGGCAGTCTCAGTCGCGGATCGGATTACTTTTTTATCACATGGCTGTGCGTCACACAGTAAACAAATATGGCTGCTGCCGTTAAGCTAAAAGAGCGCAGAAGTTTATGAATTTTAACTTTTTTTCTTAACTTTTACAAGTTAAGCTTTTTACAAAAATTTACAAAATATCTTTTATATTATATTTTTTACCGAATGTGAGAATCCAATGAACAATATATATTTTTTTAGCTTCTTCCTAGGGTAAGTGGAGTTTTTTGACGATTTAAAAAAAAATAAAGAGAAAAAAAAGAAGGTTTTGTTAGTCACTCCCAAGTTTATGGAATGAACAGTGATTTTGCTGGGTCAAATCACACAGGTGCAAAAAACACACAATGCTGCTTAGCGTCGTCGTACGCTCTTATGTCATCATTACTTTAAACACATTAAGTTGGTGCAGTTGTTGGCCTCTTTTAAAGGCTGCAGGATTGCAAAAAAAATGGGAATAAAGGGTTTCAAAAGGTCCACAGGAGAGCCCTCAAGCTCTTGCAGAGTTCACAGTGGGATGTCTTTCTGTCAGACCTATTGGAAATGAGCTGCAAAGTCTGTGAGTCAGGGTGGACATAGATTGATGTTTTAGAAAAAAAAAAGATAAATCAATATTATGTCTTAGAGGCTCATTTGTCTATATTCACATACTAAACACTCAATTTCAAGATTTTATTTTAGGGTGTCTGACCTGCTTTTTACATGTCCTCTCTATTTTCTATCTTACAGTGTCAACATGTTGGGAGTGCTACATTTTATTGACATGTTGATTTTATCTATATAGTAACAATAATGTGGATGTTTTAGTTTGATCCAGTTTTCATACCATCATAAACTGGCTCACAGTTCAAACAACAAAAGGAATGAGGCCACACAAAAAGCAGGAGGTACATTTTTTAATATGATATGGAAAATCAGTAACATAAGTGACGTATGTAAGTGGAAAATCGTGGAAAGAGCTGTTGGTAAATGGAACTAAAAAGCAAAGCAAGTAAACCATGGAGCAACTGGGAGAGAGATCTGAACTCGCAGAGGGGGCCAGCTTTATAGGATTGCCAGCTCATCAGCCCAGGTGAGCCGGCTCACTAACGACCTGCACTCTGCCAGCACACTTCCTGCAAAGGGAGGAGACAACACATGCAGGCCAGGCAGAGCAGAGCAGAGAGACACATGATGGGTTGTCACATCCATTCTAGTCTCGCATTGGCAGACCTTCCTACACAGCACTTCAGAGGAAGGTCTGGCGAGTCCACACAGCATTCCGGGATGGGAAAAAAAAACGTGCTCTGGTTTATTGGCTTGACTTTAAACAATCACAATCGTCTTGGGCGGTGCTATGTGCTGGACAGAGCAACGGTGCCTCTGCAAAATAGTCCTCGGGAAGGAACTTGTTTTGTTGGAACATGTGTACGTTCAAAGGTTGTTTTAGTCGTGCAACAGAAAACTCAGATTGGACAGATAGTCTAGCTAGCTGTCTGGATTTACCCTGCAGAGATATGAGGAGCAGTTAACAATAGTCCTCATGAGAAATCATGCAAGGGAAGCGGAGACGAGGAAATCTGTTTTTAGAGGGATGAGACGTCCTTTCCTCTGAAGCGTCACGTGAATTCGTCAGCTGTTTGGGCGGAGTTAGTAACTGCTTTCAGCTGCACGGCTGCCGGGGAGGCTGCTCCCGTGCATCCTGCCTCCAAGATCCTCGGAGATCCCTTCTCCATCCTCGATGCTCACTCCTCAGGACGAGATTTGAGACGGCCTTCACGAAAGAGGACCAGAACAACTTCCGGTTCAAACGTGGAGCTATCATATAAGAGAAGTGAGATCCAACCTAAGGTCTTACTTGGATCCAGATGCCTATTTAAATAAATTTTCTTTAATCAAAGCTGTTTTTCAATGGCCTTACATCCTCATCTGATGTGAGTAAAACTATGTTCTTTGGAACATCACATATCTGCATTAGACTGTTGAATGAATCGCTGTGGTTGAGCATAAACCTCTGAGGAATCAAAAGTTTGTCATTTCAACAACCACTTTTAAAATGATTTGTTTTTTATTTTTCATACCCTTCCAAGAAGCTAAGAAAAAAACACAGAGAAGAAAATGCAGACCTGTTGTTTACCCTGATGGATTACACAACTCAAGAGTTTCAATAAACTGGGTTGCAGCTATGACATAAGTTAAATGTGACTTGTAGAAAATGGCCTAAAACATTTGAATTCAAAAGCATTTGTATGGTCCTTATCACCAATACCTATAAATTTTTCTTTACTACTGTTACTACTACTTAATCAGAAATTAAAGCACGATCATCACCACATTTAAAGTTATCAGGTATGGGGCGGCCTCTAGCTCACCCAGTAAGAACGTTCGCCCTATGTAGGCTGAGTCCTTCAGCGGTGCAGGGTTTGAATCTGACCTGCTGCCCTTTAGTGCGTGTCATTCCCCATCTCTCTCCCCCCTTTCTAGTCTATCCACTGTAAATAAAAATATATATATATGTGTGTGGTTTGTGAAAAAAGCAGAGCGGGGGATGTTTTTTGTTCATGTACAACAAAATAAAACATGCAAGAATTAAATCCCAGTTGCAATACCAATCAATCAGGTATGCCAAATATGAATAATTTAAATAAATATGCACTTCAATATTCAATGGAAAATACAGCACTTTCAAGCCGGAGAGCGGAGGTCACTTCACGGCAAAAACAATATACTTTCACCCAGGAAACGCTCTAATCCTAACCCTAACCCTTTAATCCAAACCACGTTATTTTTCCTAAACTTAACGTCGTTTTGGTGACTAAACTTAACTCATTGCCGCATGACGCTCACTTTTTCTGGCTAACCTCCACTACCATGGCCCCTGAAAGGACCGTCACCTGGCGGTGCCTGTAGCCGGCTCGCAGTCACCTATTGCCGGCTAAACACCTGCCGCTGGTAGCCGGCGTCCCGGAGCTCTGGAGAGGCTAAATACCACCAGCAACTGCCACTCTGATTTTTATTATTCAGTGGCACTGTGTGTTCATCTTACAGTGCTTTACTTAGATTAAAATACTTCTATTTTAGGTGTATAATATACGGTCTTTTTGTGAAGTAGCACTGATTACTTTGAGGGGGGGATAACATCGATTTTGTCCCCACCAGGGATACAAATTATTCTGCAGAGGCAGGGCTATGTAGACCAGAAAGGGGTAAATCCCACGCATCCCTCCCATCAAATCGCACCCTGTATATATGCATGTCTAACTCAGACAACCTTAAAAATTAAAAGATTCCTTCTGACTGCGTTTGTAATGAAAATCAAAACACATCTCAAGTAATTCAGTTTTAAGGCATTCCCAGGTAATAGATGCATACGTTTGACTCAGTTAGGTATTAGAGGAGGAAGAGTCAAATAACTACAGGCATCAATGAGTGGTTCTTTCTAGATTAGCCTCTGTAGCCCATTCATGCCAAAGTGATGTATAACAGGAGCTTTGAGCACTTGGAAAAGCAAGAATATAATCCATTATCGTCAACAGTGACATCTCATTATCAGCCGTTCAGGTCATTGGATGTAGCATAGCGTTACACCTTCAGCTGCCGCACCACTGAATTCCATTTCCGCTGGGCCAACCCCAACTGCAAATCTATTGCTTTCTCTGTGCCGGGACTCACTCTGGTTAATAGTATGTGCCGTGGTATAGCGGTAATGTCAGTAAACAGCTTTAAATAAGAGAACAAAAGCAGGTTTATTTGTTCCTCTAAATGACCACAACTCTCACCTCTCAGACCATAAAAGGAGATCACGCCAATGCAATGGACTGTCAGACATTGATTCAATAATTGTTTCTGACTGTAGAGAGGCAAGACGATGAGTCAGACTGAAATGTGCTCTTGGCAAAAACGCTTGAATCTCTGTCCGGGAGCTCTCAGCCCAATTCATCTGCCCACCCTGAAATCCCATAAACACTGCAAAACCCCGAAGAGGCTCCCTTGGCTCACACTAGTGGGCCAGACAAGAAGCTTGCGTGTGTGTGTTTTTGTGTGTGTGTGTGGGTGTGGGGGTGTTATGTGCATTCATATATGAACCACTACGATAACACTTTCTTTTGTGTGGATGCCCAAAAGGTCTGAAGAGGATAAATGGAACCAATTAACTGGTACTTCGCCACTCATCGTAGCTCTCGCAGAAGCCACATGGCACTCAGACAACAGCTACACGCTGACACACATCTGGAATTAGCTCCCTGAAAACCATCCTACAGTGAGGATCATCTTCATCCATTGGCTACCAAAGATGCGTGAAGCTATTCTCTGCTGTGTAACTAATTGAAAAGTCTTGCTTGCTATTCTACATGAGAGGAATAATGTTATCAGATTCCATATGGGGTCACACACTCTTGGACGGATTATGAGACAAGGGGCCCATCTGCACAGCTACGTCAAAGGCCCCCCACGACTTCTAGAAAGGACCAAGACAAACAGACTGAAAGAGACAAAAAAAACACAAAGCAAAGAGGGACGTTTAAGTAATGATGTCGTTTCATAGTCATTTCCCATCTCTTTTTAGTTGTTTTGTGACTCTTTTTGGTCGATTTTTGTGTCTTGATTTTTGTGTGATTGTTTTGTTCCGTGTCTCTGAGTGCCATTCTGCAGGTGAAGCAGAACTAGGTGCTGCTGTTTGTTAAAGTGAACTTTAGTATTTAGTTCACTCTGGAGATGAAGGGAGGCTTTCTGGCTTTCCTGGAACAGCACCCCTCTCTCTTTCTCCCCCAGTCTTTCATGTCTCCCTTCAGTGTAAAGTAAAGCCCCCAAAGAATATTCCTAAAGTGCCCCTCCTTGTTTTGAAGTGTGTAATAACTCCGCTATGATTATTGTTTTGTATAGCAAGGTTTTCCCACATAAAAGTAAAAAACAAACCCTGAAAAGGGGCTGAAAGCACATTTACTTTTCTCAGCCGTTGGAAAATTCTGGATCAGGCCTCGATTCGCGCCAAGTTGGGCTAGTTTGACCAGTGAACCGGCAGTGCCAGTGCACATCAAGATGGCTATGAAACATCAGAGAGATTCAGCCGTACATGCTTGAGCCTCACGCCTGGTTCGAACAGGAGGCGGAGTTGACGCAAAGCGCCCCGAAGCTGCCCGCTTTTTCGGCCCCTATATGCCGTTCAGACAGCACGCTCTCTGGCGGGTTTTTGGCGTCTTGTCTGAACCTGGCTTCAGTCAGACCCACACTGTAAAAAGTGCTTAGTTGTATCAACTTAAAATAACGAGTGAACTAGTTGCATTAATTATTTTGAGTTTTAACAACTCTTTCTGGATTGTGCTGCCAACATCACGATAATAGTTGAGGGGTTCGAGGGAGTTTTTATCTATATATAATATCAAGTTTTCCTAACTATTATGCTAAGTCTTAACAACTAATATCAAGATTTCCTAACTATGATGCAAAGTTTTACCAATACCAAGTTTTCCTAACATTTTTTTTAAGTTTACCTGTCAATTATGTCAAGTGTTGACCAGCAATTCTGCTCAGATGAGAAGTCAGTTGTTCATTAAAATTGGCAACTAGCAGACGTATCAGAATGGTGAGTTAGCATCTTGTTCACGTTGTTTGTTAGCTTGTAACTGGCAGCGGCTGACAGCTACGATGACAGTGTGTTTTCGCTCTCTGTGCTGACAGGTCCGCTCTGCGCTGGAGGTTTTAGGTTTCTTTGCCAGCTTTTGCATATTAGGCAGTAATTTGAATTTGTGACGTATTGACAATAGCTTGCCCGGTGTAAATTGAATCTCAGATTGTAGGGAAGTGCAGAGACAACTCACCCTACAGTAGGGGAATGTGAAAGCACCTATTTCACACACATCAAGTGACAATCTTTGTACGGATTCAAGTCAGTATTGTCAAGGTTTAGAAACTTTAAGGGACATAAACATAAGGAAGACACATTTTTAAGTGTAGGGGATCTTTAAACCTACATTGTGTCATTTTGAGTTGATTCTTAGCAAAAAAAACTTTTGTTCTTTCACAAATATGTACTCATTCATGTGTAATTACTTCCACCAACTAATCAAAGTATTCTCGTAAGCGTAGAATCTGCCATTCAGAATCATTCAGAATACATGATAAGCGACTCGCTTGAATGACGCCTCCATCTTTAAAATACATTAGGCAAAGAGGGACATACCTCCCCATTTCGTCCTCTTACACCTATTGGCACCGTGACGAATGCCAGGGGAAGCGAAAAAGAGAATTAAAACGACAACGCGACAGGCAACCAAAGTTAATATTGGAGTGGCTAGAACAGCTGCGTGTAAACGATGGAGAGAGCTAATTTCGGGTTCGGCCACCGTAGGAGGAAGGGCTAGAAAGTAATATTCAGTTGGTTGTCATATACAATTTCACCGCTAGATGAGGGAAATTCTTACACAATGTAGCTTTAAGAAAAGGTTAGATCAGGAGAAAGCAAACAGGACAATTTAACGATAGACATGACGAGATATGGATTCTGTTATGATCAGATCTGCGAATAAATCTGAATATATGCAGCATTGCAGGATTTGTAGAGGTTATAAAATGATTCACAAGAAATCTCATTGGATTTGTGTATGGCTTTTTCTGACTTAAGAATGAGAGAAAAACTCTCCTCTCTATGAGCAGACAGAAAGGAGCAAGAGAGTGAGATAGTGGATATAAAAGAGAGATACAGAGAGATTTCCACAATCAATTACAGTGCTGCCCTGCCCTGCAGCCTGTCCTGATTATCAGCTGCCCATCTCAGCTCCTTCTAAATGATTTCACAAGCTGAGTAAATAAAGACATCTCTCCCCTGGAGGTAGTCCTGGGTCTGCAGTGCTGGCTGTGACCACCGGGGGATGCTGTGTCAGTGAGAGATTAAAAAAAGGCGCCCCAGACCCTGATACCACAGTGAATCTACATTTCTCTGCATCATCTGCCTGTGTCTATGGCTTCTCTCTTTGGGTGCGGCATCTATAGCATCTCTTAGCGTTCCTGGTCAGGATGACACCAGCACACTACTTCCCGCAGCCTCTGCTCCTCTAATGCAGGGATCTACAAGGTCTTTTTAAGCCAAGGACCTCTTAACTGAGAGAGACAGATCAGGGTCCCCCTACTACATATATTGGAGGATATAAACTGGGGCTACAATAACGTGTGGGCAGCCTAAAGCCTTTATACATACCTTTTTAGTGGACAGAATACTAAGCTATTAAAATAATTGATGGCATGGTTTTCTAAATCCTTAGGATTAACTGTATCTGTAAATGGCTACCTTAGTGATTACCTTACCTATAGGCCAGTTAGCTTATTATAATTTTCACAAATAGGCTGATTTATATTTGCTAATAATATGTTAGATTTATGTTAAGGCATTTTAACTCTTGAAAAAACTTTAAAAAAATGAACATAATGATTTGGTGACCCCGCAGTGGTCTCGCGTTGCCAGACCTTCCTCCACAGCACTGTGGAGGAGGATCTGGCTAGTCCACACAGAATTCCGGGATGGGAGAAAAATGTTTTCTGGTTTATTGGCATTTCTTTAAACCAATCATCAGTCTTGGGCGGTGCTAATCGCTGGACGGAGCCACGGTCCCGCTGCAAAACAGCCTCGGGAAGGAACTTGTTTTGGTGGAACGTGTACGTTCAAAAGTTGTTTTAGTCGTGCAACAGAAAAACTCAGATTTGACAGATAGTCTAGCTAGCTAGTCTGGATTTACCACATAGTCCTCATAAATCCACCGGAGTTTAGAATTCCAACACAATCATTCATCGGGCGGAATTTCCGGCGGCACCTGAACAATCCCGGAAGTTGAACGTTGTGGAGACTAGCCCTGCAGTAACTCCGAGGCAAACTTCCTGTTGTCACCACTCAGGACCAAGCACCAGATCTGGGGTGATAGACCCCTCGCTCTGGAACTCTCTCCACAAACACATCTGAAACTGCATCAATCTGTCCATGTTCAAATCACAAATCCAAACTCAACTTTTTAGAACTGCTTTTAATGTTTGATTAATGTGTGTGTATTTTTTGTGCATGGTTTTCTGTTTTTTAACTCTGTTAAGTGTATAAATAAAATGTATTATTATTATTGTTATGATGATAAAATCAAAATTAATTCTATGGTTTTTTGGTTGAATTTAAAGAGACAAGATATTTGACCATGCATGGCATAAAGACTAAAGAGTTGCTTCTGTATCATACAGACCTGGGGTCTCATTTATAAAACTGTGCGTATGATCCTAACTAAAATTGTGTACATACTCCCAAAAGCCAAAAATGGCATACGCCAAAAAGAATTCAGATTTACGTATGCACATCTGTAAGCAATGTTCCCTTTATAAATCACAGTTTACCCACAAGTGTGCGTACGTGAATCAGCCTCTTATCCCGCCCTGTACATGCCGATTTTTAACCATAGATAGTCAATGCAAAGCACCTCTTGAATGCTGATGGCGGGCGGGGAAAAAGCAAAAAACTTCTCAGATGCTCGGGAATTGCTGCAAATTGAATTATAATTTTGGCCTGTTCTCGCACTACCTATATTAATAATACTGTCCAAAACGGCAGGCACTCTGGTACAGCGTCAATATACCAGACCTAGATTTAACAGAACTATAAATTATATCGAAACAAGCCTTAGTGATAAAGGTGAAGATTATATATATAATATTTATATATAAAAACACTTAGCTGTCTGCCATTTCAAACTGGAAACAGCCGGTTACCCCCGGAGTAGCGAGGACCTGTATTTGGACCAGGATGTCACGGTTCCGGCGCGTTGCACTCTCTACTGGACCCGATTCAGTACATAGATCCAAGTGCACAGCTTTAGGGAATTTAAATCGGCACCTGTTTCTTCCATTGCCGTAGTCCTCAGTGCCAGCAGTGCCAGCCGTGCCAGCAGTGCCATCATGGCAGCATTACGCACGGGGGTCACCGCAGTATTTATGTGTTTACAACGATTTGTGATTTTTAACACCTTGCCAAAATCACAGCATCAACTAGTGGTATCCCCCACCCGGAGATACAATTTAAAGACGAAAGTGTAATAGGCAAACACACTTTTCTTCATGCAGGTTTTGTCACGAACAGTATTAAAGTTAGGACCGATAACGAGGACATTAAGTGTAACGATATGCGCGAGAGCTTAATGGCTGTATTTCCAGACTTTGACATTTGATGATATATGCACCATATTAAAGACAGATATTTAGTTATTTACACTGTGTTCTGCAGTTATCTTATGCAAGGGTATTTGATGCTATCCTGTATTCCATGCACTCGGGCCATCTCCTCCTCCTGCACTTCTAGCGGACAATATGACGGTGAGACAGCGGCGATTAAACATTAAGAACGAATTTGCATTAAAGATTTGAGTTGGATTTTACAAGGTGTTTATGGAACAATTCTAACTCAGTACAAGCGCAAATAACTGCTGGATTTAATCTTCACGATAACGTGGATTTTGGGGAGTTAAAAAAAATTTGTGTGAGGCATCAATACTTGAAAATATTAAGAGTAATCGTTATTCCCAGATTTACTCTCTGCAGTCTGACTTCAGTTCACCACTTCACCATCTGCGTCGGCAATTCCCATTGTCTCCAAAATGTGCGTACGCATGGGTCAGAGTTTGCGTGGCGGACCGCACATTCTCCCGTCAAGTTTGTTTTTTATAAATCACAACCTTTGCGTGGGAAGTGGCGTACGCACATTTTCAGCCCCGTTTTGTGCATACACCACGTTTATAAATGAGACCCCTGAATCACACTGCTGACCTGTCTGCCTTATAGGGTCAACCCAGCATCATGACCAATAAATACCACAAGCAACTATATTCAATAGAACTGTAAAATGGAATGTTTTTTCCACTGTACGAAGGCGGGACACAATTAAACGTGCACTTTTATGAAAATAGTTTTGTAACAATTAACAATTTAAAAAATGTTAAAGGGACAAAGACCTCTATAGGCTCTTGTCCATCTAGAGCCAAAAATAAAGTTGTGTGACATTATTATAGCGCCACAGAATGGATGGTTCACGAAATCCTTGGACACAGGAGACCTTAGTTCACTTGCTGTTTCCCAGGGACAGTTGCTTTCTTATAACTTCAATCTTTCACTAACCTAACTGAGCAATGTGATTAAAAAGGAATTAATCGGTCATTTTACGAAGTAGTTATTCCATTCTTTAACTCTATTTTCTCTAACCAAGTCCTTTTTTGTAAGCTAGCTAACCAAAACTTAACCATAGCATTGTCAGATCAGAACACGGTTTTAGTTTGGCAGCAGTGATCTGTAACAGTTTTAGAGGGCACTAGCAAGCGATGCTGTCTTGTCAATACAAGTGTCTAGGGGGCAATTACAGGGCCGGATTGAGACTCATTTTCAGCCCTGGAGTTTCATGCCTTAGACCGGCCCACTTTAGTTCACGACTGACTATATTAAAATAATGTAATTAAAACCTCAGAATATAAGTCTGCAATAGGCGCACTGTTCTCTACAGCCTTGTAATTCATTGTATTTTTGAAAAATATCATCATTTCCAATTCAGTGCAAAAACAGTAGCCTAAGTTTTGCTTCACAGTGAACACATAATGGGTCACTAGCAACACTTGGGCATAGAAAGTTGTTATATTGTAACTAATGTGATCACTGCAAAAAAAATATTTTTTTCAGTTTTCAGTCCAAATATCAACAAAAAATAAATCTTACATCAAGATTTACTAAACAAGTATGAAAAAACCCCTCAAAATTAAATGATTCTTTGCTTAAAACAAGCTACATTATCTGCCAATGGGGTAAGAAAAATAAGTTTCAGATTTAGCATGTTTTAAGCAACAACAAAAAAACAATCACTTAATTTCTATTTTTTTTTCAGAAAACAAGACAAAATTTCTTATGCCATTTCACTTGTTTAGTAAATGTATCTTGAATTAAGAATATTTAGATATTTGAACTGGAAACAAGTAAGATACTAAGTAAGAAAAGCATTTTTTTCAGTGATAATGTTTGCTTATTCACACACTATGGTACAACAGCAGCTTACCTGTGTCTTTCACAGTGAGAGCATTAGTCTCTTCACAACTGGGTCCTGGCTCTGTTTCTGATACTAAATGAAAATTTTTACATTTATTTCTCACCACAAATATCCCCTTTTTACAAAGCTTTCAAATAAAGTCAAGTCAGTTTCATTAATGTATTGCTGAATCATCAGGTATCATTAATTATCTCAGGGCATTTTTCATTGAGCAGGGCTCTTTATTTATTATTGGTTTTTGTAAAGAAAAACCTACCCCCCCCTTTTTGGGGGGTTGGCTTTTTTCTGGGGTTTTTTTTTTTTTTGCCCGCGGGCCCTTCACTGTTAGCAGCAAACCGGACTAGAGGTGGCTGCTGCTGAAGAGCTACAAGAAAAAGTTTGATACATGAAAGGTGGTTTGCAGACAACGTTGTTTTGCACGGTCGCTAGCATCTTGCAGTGCTCCTAACTACCGTAACGTTAGCTTACTTACCGGCCTCGTCGTCTTCATTTGTTTTTTTGAGGAAAAATGTGCTCAGTTTAGAACATTTGGCCATGTCAGTTTCCAAAGCTTTCTTCTTTTTTATTCTGGCCTTTTCAGCGCCGCCTTTGCGCTTCCTGTTATCCATTTTTATCTGACTTTTTTTATTTTGAGCAACTTGCAAGGTGCCGTGTCGGGGGCGGTGCCAGGGAGTCAAAAGATAATCACGTCATCATTAACCTGCAGGCTGCATTCTGCGAGAAAATATTAAATAAAAAAAGAGAGGGACTGCGGTAAAATAATAAATAAAAATGTGGGGCTGCTGTGAGTGCAGGCAGCCTAGGGACAGCATCTATATTTCAACCCAGTGCCATGACAACAACGGCCCTCGCGGCCAAAAAAACAGGCCGGCCCACCGGAAATTTTCCCGGTGCTCCTGATTAGCCAATCCGGACCTGGGCAATTACAAATTACTTATTTCTTCGTTGAATTCAGTTAAATGCAGTGTGAATGAAGGGGCACTTCAGCTCATCTAATAGGGTTATGTAAGACAAAAAACGTTGAACAACTGGTCTAAAGGGAGCAATTCTGCATAATTTGCTGATAACCAATTTGCTTGAGCAACATTTTGAATGCAGAACTTGTAATAGAATGTATTTTGACATTGTGGTTTGCTATTGTTACTTAAGTAGAGGGTATGAATACTTCAAACACTGAAAATATTCATTTAATGTTAGTAAAACAGTGCAAGTAAAAGCAGCTCTCTGAATGACTGCGTCTGTGTATGAATGAATATGATGCTGTTAGGAAACATTTCTTTTGTGTCTGCTCTGGCTAAGAGCTATGCTGTACTTCAAAAAAACAAAAAAAATTGTCGTGGGATGAAGAGTGAATTACAATGATAAAGAGTGACAGGGAGAAAAGGAAGAGAGGGAGAGAGGCAAATGGGGATGAAAAAAAGATAATTGAACAGAGAGGAGAGAAGAAAGCAAGACTGGCAACAGCTTTGGTGAGCCGGAGGAAATTGAAATGCAGATGGCTAGGTATTCTGTTAAGCTCTCATACCTCTCTCCCTATTCTCAAAGCCCTGTCTCTAATTTCGTACTTCTCTGCAGCGTTTCTTTTTCCATTTCCTTTCCCCCCATTCCTTTTCCTTTTTATCTTTCCCTTCAGTTCCCTTTCATAGTCTGTCTTGTACTCTATCCTGTGAGCCACTATCTTTATCAGCCCCACTCCTCCCTCCCCTGTTCTTGTCTATCTCTCCGATCCAAACTACATGTGGCAATGACTTCTCTCCGTGGCCAGAGGAAGGCAGATCTCTTTTCTTAGATCTTATTGCAATCTCTGCCTCTGGTTATGAAACTCTGGAGGAAGATTCTCACTACTGTACGATTGTGAAAAAAAAACCAATGTAACATGGCAAACACACTGTGCCATATAAATGAATCAAACGTTCTGACACAGCTCCAGTGTATTCCACCACAGGCATTTTTGTTCATAAATGTTCACTCTTTATCCCAGCCACGTAGTCAATAATAAATGCTTCAAGACAGAAATATAAGACTCCTGTAATGCTGAAGTAAACCAGTTAGGAAACTTTTTTAATCAGAGCTATTTCCCAACAGGTTTGGAGCTGGTTGAGGTGACAGACTGATCCACTCTGCCTTTCAGTTTAGGGTTAAAACAAAGAATAGTGTGTGTGTGTGAGTGAGTGTGTGTGTGTGTGTGTGCGCAATTGGGATTGTGAACCACCTTTGGATTTGGGTTCCATTTCAATTGAGTCTGTTGGAATCCATGATCATGTTGCATGCTGTTGGGTCTTTCCAGGATCAAGTCTGTGGTTGCAAAAGCATTTTTAGAAGATCACTACCCTGGAAATCCAAAGTTCTCGCGAGAGCACATTTTTGAATTTACTCAGCGAGTCAGTCTGGCATTCAGTAATGATGCTCATTAACCATGCCCTTGTAGCCGAGCTGCACCAATCACATCGGTGTATCTGATATAGGCGGGCCAAGAATAACTTCCCAACTCAGGAAATGGACCATCCAAGGAACATATTTTTTTTCTTTAATGAATATAATCAAGCATATTTCATTATTATACGTAGGTAAACATCTTATATGGCTATGTCTCTTAAGACAACATTTAAAATCAAGTTAAAAGAAATTTGGATTATCACGTCAAATAATGAAGATTTCTAGCAAAATATGCTTAGAGTAATATTGAAAAAAGTATATTGTGAACAATGCCAGCGAACGTAAAGAAAAACGAAATGCTTAATTTATTAGTGTGGTGTTGATGGACACTGTTGTCCGATAAAATAATTCCCAGTGGAGACTATGAGGCTGGGTGAACGTGGCGAAATGGCTCTGGCGATGGAACCGTTTTTACATTTGAAGTCGAAAGAAATATCATTAAAACAATGTCTATTTAAATATATTTGTGGTTTCCATTAAAACTGTTACTTCAGACCATTTGAATTATTTAATTAATAATATACTCGCACTAGATGTCTGAGGTTTGCACTCTGTATTTGACCCATGTAATGTTGGTTGTACTTTTGGAAGCCTTATGCATTCATTCTAAGCCCTCTTTTAATTAGACCCAACAATGACAATAATAACTGCCCCCAAACAATTACTCTGCTGCAATACGGTCACAAGGACCTGTTGTTGTTAATGGCTCCACTATGTTTTCAATAACTCAATTCATTGTCCCCTGTTATTTGATGAACGTAGCCAGACTTCAGTAGGTGAAGAGGCCATCTGATTAGCTAGTCCTATGAGGACTTGACCGAGCCCTGAACAAGGTGATGTTGATAATTCTGTACAAAAGAAAGCTGAGCTTCTCTCTACAAAAAGCTCCAGTGTTCATAATACAACACAATGCATGCTTCTCAGTTGTATAATTAAGTTCACAATAGAACCAGAAAAAAAAAATTAAGAACTTTTATATTTCGAGAGGAAGGACAACTATTCGGATTCATGCCAGCTCATTTATCTGAATCATGGAAGGTACTAGAGAATCAGCTGGAGATAAAGTTGCACTAAGCTTATTAATGAGTATTTATGACACTGCAAAAGGCTCTTGGGGTATAGTTTTTTTTGGCATCTTCATCTGTGTTTCAGAGCATCACTGTCTCACACTTGTACTACTCGTCAATAATCCTGTCTGTGATTCGATGCGCCTGTAGCTCTACTGATTATTTCTCCACTTGTGTACTCTCTGTTTGCTTTTTTGTCTTGACAGAGACAGACAAAAGGATCCCTTATTCCCTCCTCATGCATGAAGGCCAGCTCTTTACCAGTCGCCCCTGTGGAGAGATAAAGGAAAAGATGGAAAGTTTTATTGTGTGTAATGGGTAAACAGGCGAAAGGAAGTGAAAACATGGGGCTGAGAATCTGTCTGGAAATACATGATTGCAAAATCTGAAAAAAAACATGAGATGGAAGACATGCATGACAGTGTGAAGATGGGAACATTTTATCTTTCATCAGGCTCAAAACAAACTTCCTGGGACACTTTTATGCTGTACTACATTTCAGTCGAAAGTGGAGATAATTGTTGGGATCGGTACTGCAGATTTAAGCTTTGATCAACATGAAACACAGACTCTGGCAGGGTTAATTTCTCAATCACCTGAGGATGCTATAATTATTGTCCCCTGAGAATAGGGCTTTAGATTAGGCTTTAGAAGATTCTTTAGATAAGTAAGCATTACCAGAAGATGGGGACTCAAGTTTGAGACTCGGACTCAAGTCGCACTGATGTTGCACACACCGTGACTTCTGACTTGACTTGAGACTTGTCCTCAAAAGACTTCAGTCTCGACTTGGACTTGGATGCGGGCCTCATGAACGATCTTTACTTTTAAGAAAACGTCTGATGAACTGACGGTAACCTATAACCTCCCGTAACACTTAATATGTAATGTATCTGCTGTGCGCGACCCAACCCATTCTCACTCCCAACTCATAAAATACTGACGCTTGGTCAGCGGCTCCCAGGTTCAGAAACCAATGCAAAAATCACCCTTTTGCCTCTGTATGGAACGCAAATTCACAACACAGGACTTTCACTCAGGAGACCGGGGTTTGTGTCTCGTTCTTGTGCCGCATGTCAGTTAAACGTACGTCCCAACCCAGAGCTTCAAAAAGTGACGCCGACCCAGAGCGTCTAAAAGTGACACCCAGAGTCCCGACCAAGCATGTCTAAATATGACGCCAAAGGTCTAGACACTTAAGGAGACTTTTTGCGTCAGAAAGAAACGCCAAAGGCACCTGACCAAGCGTCACCTGACCAAGCGTCACAGTGTTGTGCAGCCACATGTGATAGAAGCCAACATGCAAATGCATCAAAATATGTGGACTCTAGCTCAAAGACTTGAGACTGGACTTGGCCTCTAGCTCAGAGACTCGTGAGCATCTATGAGCATTACACTCCAGGTAATCACAAGAAGTCCCAAAATTGCCACACTCCTGCCATCCTGTCTGTCTGCTGCACCTTGGTATGGCTGTATTAATCCTGGTACTAGTGTGAAGAGTTGCTCAGGGAGCAGTGACCTCATACTTCCAGGTCACGGTTCAGCTCTGCAGCCGGTGATCTGCATTCTGACAGCAGTGGTTTTTTTTTTTTAGCTCTCTTTGCATTCAATAACTTGATCACCACTCTACAGAACTTGACACTTGCTGCTCCCAATTGCTGGAATGACCTTAAGTTGCTCATATCTTTATAAAAAATTCCTTCCAACAAATCCTGGGACATAACCAGGATTTAATAAACGCTGAGGTCATTGGTCCAAATAGCCATTGAGGAGGAACCCCATTTCACTATGCAAAAATGTTCAACATATTTGATTTTGTAGCATTTTTTATTATTTTTTTAAGTCTGAACTCATTTATTCCTAAGATAGCAAGTCTAAAAATATCTGAATCAATAATAAAAACACCATCTGTCTGTAACTGTAGAACATAAATTTCCCAGGTTGGTTAAATCCCCAAATTCTTTGGACATGACCGTGGAGTCCTTAATGGTATGGCCAAGAGCAAGTCACTCTTCCTCACTGAATCATATGCACTCTTATCCTCCACTTACTGTCATACTTTCTGCATCACTGCTTTGCTTTCTTACGGCTTTTCCTTGCACTGCTCTCCGACATGATCTTGCTGGACTCACTGAGAGACTGTCGGGACACTCCTGCTGTAACACTTGAAGTCTCTATCACTATCACTATTCATAAAGCTGGTACTGAATAAGATTATTCTAACAATGTACTTATCATATCTAGACAAGAATATCTGGCAAATGTATTTTTACCTTGCCTTAGTTGTGGGAATTAAAAATAAAAAGCATTAAAACTGTGTACAGTATATTGCATTACTTGTGTTCATGTGACACTCGGACATTTACTGATTTCAGAAAAGTCAAACAACTTTGGGATACCCAATAATTCTTTGCTTTAAAAAGTACTGCAGCAATTTAGCACTGCACTTCTTTTACACTGCTGTACTCATGATGGAAAGTTTTTTTTAAAAAGTATCAAAAAGCAGAACTATATCATCTTTTCTATTTCATGCATTCCTCTTCCTTGTCAAAACCTGACACCTACATGACCCACAATTCAACTCCACCGCAGAAAGTTTGGTCGGATGTTCAAGTGTGTTATGAGCCTGAAGCCCCTAGCCTGCAGAAGAGATGAGGAGCGGGCTACAGGGATCCGGTAAGATCCCTTAAATATTAAACATTTTACACTCGCTCCAATGCCTTTTGACCTTAGTTCACACTGCAGAGTCAACTTAAATCTTTCTTGCATGTTTCCATTGTTTATTCATGCATTCAAATTGCCTCTAAAATTAGCTTCATTTTTAAATTGAACATCCCGTACTCACAAGGCTTTTCACAGATATTGATTTAAGATCTTTTCAAAGAGTATATTCAAAATGAAGCAGGTCCTACATGTTAGATACAGTATAATGTCATTAAAACACTGCTGAAACAATGATTACTGCAAAACGTCAGAAAAAAAGAAATTCACAAATTGCCCAAACGGGGTCAGCCCTATGTTCCCACAGCCCTATGTTCCCACATTTTTAGGACATTTTCAAAATTAGGTCTTGTATTCCTACATTTCCCTTCGATTTAAGCCCTATCCTCCCACATTTTTTTAGGGTTAGGGTTAAGGGGATAAAATCTGATACTGATTTGGAAAAGAAATCTTACAAATGTGGGAACTGTGGGAACATAGGGCTGTGGGAACATAGGCACGCTCCCGCCCAAACTACTGAGACACCTTTGGTACTAATTTGTACCAGAAGTTACAAAGAAGAAAGGAATGCGTTATGAGTATGAGTTATTGACAGATAAGAAGTGACTGACACAGCTGACTGGCTTGTACTGGTGTCTGTGTGGGAGGCGGCACATGTTCTCCCAGCCAAGACTGCATGGGAACAGAATTATTTGAATAATCCTCCTGTGTTTATCGAAGAACCTTTATCAAATTATTTTTATGAACAAGTAAGAGCAATAATTTGATCATTTTGCACCTTCATTGTCTGTAAAGGCTGAGCCATTTCGATGGCTTACTCTGGTTTTAAATGATACCGTTTTGTTCATGTTTCAAAATGGATTAGCTGCTTTGTATCCACTGGGAGCAGTCTGTCCTTCACACATTTCCCCTCTCATTGTCTCACAGGAGCTTTTAGTGCACTTTTGGAGTTTGTGAATAGTCAAAACACAGCTCCTGGTTGGCTGGATAAGTGTGTGTGAGATTTTTGTTGAAGCGCATGTATTGGGAACACTTGAGAGAAACACAGAGAGACTGGGGGAGAAAGTGAGGCTGATTAAAGGAAAGAGAATGGAGGGGTGAGCTGGCGTTCGGCTGAGCTGTGAAGAGAGATTCTCGGCAGTGTGTTCTCTTTCCATCCATGGAGGCCAGCCCTTTATATGCTGCCTCTGTGGGCAGGCAGAGACAGATAGAGAGATGGTGGATTGAGGGAGAAGGATGCCTGAAACGACCTGGAAAGGGGGCGAAAGAAAAGGAGAAAGACAGGGAAAGAGTGGGAGAATAAAATACAACTTCTAAAGAAGATGGTTTTACATCCCCTGGATGTTATTCTAACCATACAAAGTATAGGTTTATTAATATGTGTACAAGGAAAAGTACTGACTGCCTTCAAGCAAGAGTCTTTTGAAAGAAGAAATACCACAATATTCCTTTTAGAAAAGGAAAAGTTGAATTCATAAAACTTGCATCGATTTAATACACTGTGGGGTTTTGCAGCAAATTGAAATGTGAAAGTGTTTTTGCTCCACCCGTTATATTGAGGATGCCTATGGAGCAGACTTCAGTGAACTCGGTTTCGACAAGTATCCCACCACTTTGGACCAACCATTGGCCATGACTTGGGATAGAAACTAGACACACAAGTTTCATGCTACAGCTGTCACTGTGTTCCCAAATATGTTTTGTGCTTTCCCACAAGAGAAAATAACGGTTTAGATGTCAAATAGGTCGTCCTCCAAAGTTTGGATTACAGAGTTCACCTTTCCAAGTTTGAACTCCTGAGGACACCAGTTCAAACTTCAAACTTAAATTTTGATGATACTTTCTTGAAAGCATTGGACACAACAGTATCTTCAAAAACAATGAGGGAATTCTAATCCAGTAATCCCCTACCATGTAATTTCCGCATTCTCATGAACGGGTCCGTATGATATAGTACGAAAATGTATGTACACCAATACGTATGATATCCTATTGAACTAGGTGAGCGCTGGCTGGTCACATGATGCCGGCTACAATGCTCCGTGACGCCGAGTGGCAGTTGCTAGCCGAGCGGCAGTTGCTGGCTGTGTTAAGCCGCCACAGAGCTCCGTGATGCCGGCTACAGCTCCATCGTATCAGCGGCAGTTGGTAGTTGAGTTACCGTGAATAGGGGGCTTTGAGCCGGATGCTGAGCACCGCGAGCTGCCGTTTGTTTTGGCAAGTTTAGGCGACAGAAAGTGAGCATTATGCTCCGACAACAGTTAAGTTTAGGCACCAAAACGACTAGATAAGTTTAAGAACAAGATATGGATTAACACATTTCCTGGGTGAAAGTCTTTTGTTTTCCCTGTGTAGTGAACTCCGCTCCCCACCATGAAAGTTTATGAACCCAACCATCCACCACAAAAAATGGAATGCTTACGAATTTCAGGGCTTAACTTTTCGTAGCTATATGTACGAATGGTTCACATTTCCACTAGTGGCCACAGGCAGTTCAGAAAAGTTTGAAAGATCAGAAGGCACACAGCTCCTCAGTGTATGTAAGCTTAATGACATCGTCATCCATTCTCCCTCATCCACACACACACACACACACACACACACACACACACACACACACACACACACACACACACACACACACACACACTCACTCACAAACTATCCAACTGTGTGAAGAAAATTGTACTTGGTACTCTGTTTGGGAGATAATTACCTAGGCATCTTTAGTCTGCTCCCTTAGTCTATCTGAAGAGGATATAGTCACACACACACACACAAAAAGAGTATGGCATTAGGTATGTCATAACGATAGCTGATCTGTTGGCATGCTTTTGGTTGTGTGCATGTGTGTTCGAACACACACAAATGCAAACACAGTCCTCAGGTCTTGTAGACTGTGACAAAATCTATTCGCCCACCTGCTCCTCTCCATTATCCAAAATGCAGAGCTGTAGATGTAGGGCAGAATATCCTCTCCTGTCCCTCTCCTCTCTTTCTTGTGCTTCTTTGTTCCTTCTCTCCCTTTTGTTACATCTCCATCTGTTTCCCCTCCTGTTCCTCTCACTTCCCCTTTTCTCCTTCTCATTTATAGAGTGCCTTTTCATCTCCTTTATTCATCTCCTCTCTCCTCTTCTCTTCTCCTTATATCTCTCATCTTACATTTCTTCCTTTCCCCTCCCCTTTTTCTTTCTTTTCTCCTCTCTTTTTTTCATCTCCTCTCATTGTTTTCTCTCCCTTTCTCTCTTGTCTGCTCTCCTTGTTTACTCTGCTCTTATCTTTCTCCTTTTCTTGATTCCTTCCCTCTCCTCTCTCTCCTTTCTTCAAGTCTCCCATGGTTGTTCCCTCTCATACTTCTTTTCTCTTCTATTTATTTTCAGTCCTCTCCTTTTTGCATTTTCTTGGATCTTCTCCTTTCCTCATAGTTATCTGCTGCTTGTCTCTTTTCCTTTCCTAGTGTCCTTTTATCTCTATCTCCTTTCCTTGTTTCCTTTCCTTTCCTCTTCTCTCTCTCTCTCCTTTCTTTAGTCTCCTCTTTGTCTCGTCTCCTGTTTCACCTCTCCTCTCTTGATCTTATTTCCTCTCCTTTTCTCATCTACTCGTTCATACCTTGGCATGCTCGCCACGTATTCAATTAGTCTGGACTTGATTACATGCTTAAAATGCAACACTGAAGGGCGAGCGGCTACTTACTCTCCAAAAGGAAATCTATCGGCGCCCTGCTTACCATGCTGCAAGGTTTTCTCCTAGATTCGGTTTTGTTTATGTGCTTTCTGAAGCGTCTGTCCTACTTTGGGGCTGGCAGGTGTGTGTTGTGAGGAGCAAGAGGGGCAAGAGGTGTGTTTTCACTGTGGTAGTCTCTGTGTCTACCCTTCTCTATACACAAATACAAAGATCTCTTAATAAACCGCTCATTACAGATAACACCTCGGTCCTCGGTCGGTTCAAACGTGCTAAATAAGTTGAATAATACAACTTGTTATCAGCTGATTGATGTTGTCACCTGCAATTTCACTCAAACACATACACACACACACACACACACACACACACACACACACACACACACACACACACACACACACACACACACACACACACACACACACACACACAGAATCAAACAGAAACACAAAGAAAAGTATTTTGATTTCATTTGGATTATTGGTTGATAAATAAAGATTAATTGGAGTGTGCAGAGTGCAAACATTCAAACTATTTATCATGCATGATTGGAGACCTTAGATGAAGCTGATGAACAGAATTAGAGCTGATTTTCAGCACACTGAAAAAATGTGTAAGTTATGTTCCTAAAAAAAGGTGCAAAAGTAGAGTCGGTGGCCGTCAATCACAGCCGAAGCACAGCCGAAGCACAGTCTCACACGCCCACACAGTCCTGAGCAGACGGCGAATCGGTCAGTTTAGTGAAAACACCTGTGTGGGCGTTTAAAGCCTTTCATCAAATCTTCAATATGAGAGCACATGGGCAATATTCAGGATTTCACTTTGGTCTCTTAAGAACTTATTTCCTTCATTCTTTAGTTTGAAGGGGCAATTCACCAAAACTACAAATATGTACATTTTCCATACATCCCTCGTGGTAACTACACATGCACAGCAGTGTTGTGGTCAAGGCCACCTAAACCGAGACCAAGTCCAGAGTGTATCGAGACCGAGAAAAGACCAAGACCAGACCAGTGCGAGTCCCACACTGCATGCCACAACAAAATGTTGAAAATGCTAACCATATGGCACTCCTCAAACTGATCTGAAAGATCCACATTCCCATAAAAATAAAAAAAACACCCACAGAAAACAAATTAAGATTCTTCATTCACCTCTTTTATTGCCATAACATACAGAATTTACACAACTAGCTAATATGTATAGCTAATATTCGTTTTCTTTTAGATGTTGTTTTGGAAATAAACTCCTTATGGTTATCTGGCTGGCACCTCCCAGACAGCCAGAGCTTCTTTTTCAGCATTTACTTTCTTGTATAGTGGGTGTTAAGGGGGCGTGGGAGAGAGGGTTACCGGATCTAATACTCTAATACTACGTCATCTTCAAGCGCCGCATAGCTGCTGCTCTGCCCGGTGCGTTCTACACACACGCTGAAGGGCGCTTTTTGCGTCGTATCTGACGCTGAGAGCCACTGCCCAAGCGTTTGGATTTTTACGAGTATGGAGTGAGAACGGGTGGGCGTAAATCATTGCTCATAATTAGGAGCGCAGGTCAGATAATCCAAAAAGTTCTAATGTGTCATTTGTTTGTGATGATGTGCTCACATGTAATGGCTGGTGGGAGGATGAGACAGAGAGATAGAGATGGGGGAGGGAGTGACTACAGCATGTAACACTGTTAAAGTTCTTATTCATTAGCTGGAAAACAGGATCAGGCTCAGGGTGACACCTTCAGCAGCTCCGAGAGTTTGAGGACTCGTCCTTGGCTGTAGGGGAGTTAGGCTCAGTGTGCTGGTTTATTCATCCCCTCCCACTGGTGTGATGGAGAGTCTTGGCATGAATTATTCTCATGTTCATTTCTTGACATTGAGACCATCCCTTGCGGACCTTCAACTGGGACTCTTAGTGAAACCGCTGTAGCGACGGGAATGACACTGTATCATCAATAATGGTGAGCATGATTCAAAGTCAAAGTCAAGTACACCCTGAGCGAAAACTCTCTTTCTGAAAGTCTATACAGTTGCTTCTTCAGGATTTGGGGAACTGTTCGTGAGTAGAGCCTGCAATGATGTGCGGAGGCAGGTGTTGCTGAAAATAAACACTCATGATAATGAGTTTTTTTTAATACAAAATGTGTTGTCAATGAGCCACAGCTATTTGTAGCAAGCTGAAAAATGCCCAACTAATTATCCATCTTGTTTACAAAGTAAAACTCGCCTTTGAATGCTAATTAAAAATAATGCTTGTTAGTGTCACTAGATGCGGTTTTCAACATAATAAAATATTAGCTTTTGGGAATATTTTAGCATATACTGTATGTCCAGGACCTACATCCTTTTATTGATAAGCCCACTGTACCAATCATGAAACTAATGTGTTGTCAGGGGAGTATGGGACAATACTCACATGGTGATTTCCCCCCATGGAATCAGTGTGGGTGAAAGTGTTTAATATAAAAGTGAAGAGTGTTTTATTGCTATTGCTCAGGGAAAGTTCATTGGATTTAAGAAGAAATATATAATATGCATTTTGGAAAGTACTTTTACTCAAAACACAAACATGAATCTAAGAGAAGTCAAAAAGTTTAGTCATGGAATACAAACATTCATTACAGGGAATATGAGATGCAGAAAATATCTATTTGGGGACACCTAAAGCATTAAAGTGCTCACATTTTGCTCATTTTCAGGTTCATAATTGTATTTAGAGGTTGTACGAGAATAGTTTTATGTGGTTTAATTTTCAAAAACACCATGTTTTTGTTGTACTACACAGTCCTTCCAGAAAAATGCGGAGTTTTTTTGTTATTGTTGCGGGCAAAAATCCTTGATTATGCGGCACGTTTTCTTAAAAAATGCGATGGAATATTCAATTCAATTTTATTTATAATATCAAATCATAACAGAGTTATCTCGAGACACTTTACAGATTGAGTAGGTCTAGACCACACTCTATAAATTCCAAAACCCCAACAATTACAGTAATTCCCTCAAGAGCAAGCATTAGCAGTGGCTATTGCGACAGTGGCAAGGAAAAACTCCCTTTTAGGAAGAAACCTCGGCAGACCCAGACTCTTGGTAGGCGGTGTCTGACGGGCCGGTTGGGGGTGTGATGAACAGTGGCACATAATAGTCACATTAAAGATAATGGAACAGTGACTTCAAAGGTCATCATGGAAGTTCATGTCATGTCGGATGGCGGCGGGGCCGCAGGATGCAGCCGGAAAGTAGAGACGAGCGCATAGCTCTGCGAAGGAAAACATAAAGACTCCGGGGCAAACTCCCCAGAGCGAGGTTAGTAACAAGCATTTCTGGGACAGGATGCATACAAAAGGAAACAAGTAGAGATGAGAGAGCAGCTCAGTGTGTCACAGGAAAGAAGGAACTTCCCCGGCAGTCTAGAATTATAATAGCATGTATAAGAGAGGCGGGTTAAAGAGAGGTGCCTGGTCGGGCTATAACTCTCCCCAACCAGATCGGGCTGTACTGGCCTGCCTCCCTCTACTCTCACTATATTATTGATTATATGATAAATAAAACTGATGACTACGAAGAGAAGCAGGTGGGCCGGTTAGGCGGACGCTGCAACTCCTCACTCCCTAACTATAAGCTTTATCAAAGAGGAGGGTTTTCAGTTTACTCTTAAATGTGGTGACGGTGTCTGCCCCTCAAACCCAAAGTGGGAGCTGGTTCCACAGGAGCGGAGCCTGGTAGCTGAAGGCTCTGGCCCCCAGTCTACTTTTAGAGACTCTAGGAACCACAAGTAGCTCTGCATTCTGGGAGCGTAGTGCTCTACTAGGACAATAAAGGTACTAGGAGCTCTTCCAGATACGATGGTGCTTGACCATTTAGAGCTTTGTAGGTCAGGAGGAGGATTTTAAATTCGATCCTAGATTTTACAGGAAGCCAGTGCAGAGAAGCCAATACAGGAGAAATATGATCTCTTCTCTTAGTTCTCGTCAGAACACGTGCTGCAGCATTCTGGATCAGCTGGAGAGTCTTAAGGGACTTATTTGAGCAACCTGATAGTAAGGAATTGCAGAAGTCTAGTCTAGAAGTAACGAATGCATGGACTAGTTTTTCAGCATCATTTTGAGAAAGGATATTCCTAATTTTGGCAATGTTACGAAGATGGAAAAAGGCTCTTCTTGAGGTTTGTTTTAAGTGGACGTTGAAGGATATATCCTGATCAAAAATAACTCCTAAATTTCTGACAGTAGTGCTGGAGGCCAGGGCAATACCATCCAGAGTAGCTATATCTTTAGATAATGAAGTTCGGAGGTGCGTTGGTCCCATCACAATAACTTCAGTTTTGTTTGAGTTTAACATCAGGAAATTGTGGGTCATCCAGGATTTTATATCTTTAATACACGCTTGAAGTTTAGCTAACTGCCCACTTTCGTCTGGCTTAATTGACAGATATAATTGGGTGTCGTCTGCGTAACAGTGAAACTTAATTGAGTGTTTCCTAATAATATTACCTAGAGGAAGCATATATAAGGAAAATAGAATTGGTCGAAGCACTGAGCCTTGAGGAACGCCATGGCTAACTTTAGCGTGCTTGGAGGGTTTATCGTTAATGTTAAAAAATTGGGATCGCTCAGAGAAATAGGACTTAAACCAGCTAAGTGCGATTCCTTTAATGCCAACTAAATGTTCCAGTCTCTGTTACAGGATGGTATGGTCAATAGTGTCAAATGCAGCACTAAGATCTAGTAAAACAAGAATGGAGACAAGTCCTTTGTCTGCAGCAGTTAGAAGGTCGTTAGTAATTTTCACCAGTGCCGTCTCTGTGCTATGATTCTTTCTAAATCCTGATTGAAAGTCATCAAATAATTATATGCGGGATATTTATGCAATTTTATGCGATGAAATTGCGGGAACTAGCAAAAACTGCGGTTTGATGAAAAAGAGAGAAAAAAAAAAAAAAGTGATTCCCCAACACCCTACTTTTCGATGATGTTCACGTCGCGTAATTACGTCACTTCATAACGTTCCCATGGCAACAGGGGAAAATGGCTGCTCGTGTGAAGTAAACGCAACATTTTTCAACTTTCTGCTAAGATATGTGACTTTTTTGCAACGAAAATGTGGGGATTATGAAATCATGCAAGCATTTTGCGCGGAAATCGACAATTTATGTGGCGAAAGTGCGGCGTATTTTAAAAAATGCGTCCCCCGCATAAATATGCGGACTTTGGCTGATTATGCATTGAATTATGTGATTGCATAATGGCGTTTTTCTGGAGGGACTGACTACATTGCTGCAGCTCCTCTTTTCACCCTGTGTGTTGAGTTCTCCATTTTAGCTACCGAGTGAGACGTCTCACATCTGTTCCATCTTTGTTGAGCACATGCTCAGTAAGTATTGCTAGCTAGTCAGTTTCAGAGTATGAGGGCGTGCCACGCTAGCAGCTAGGCAAGCATTATAACGTGTGTTACAAAGTGACCACGTTTGTCTCTGAAGTAAAGGCTGGACTACAATAGAGCTGTTTGGAGCAGTTTGTGAACAGTGTTTTCTGTTGGAGATGGTAAGTCCCTTTGGGGGGGACTTTGGGTTTTTTCACTTTGTAAACCTATAATGTGCACAAAAAGATATATAACACAATAAAGGAAAGGGGAAAAGCCAAAAATCACAATATGAGCACTTTAATCTATTTTTGGTCAGATCATTTAATACTCTTCAAAGTTGATTATTATATACAGTATATCCCCAATATATTTGATAGTGCTCTGTACAAATGTTTTTGCCATTCAGTGAGCAAAACCTGAAGGAATAGTTTGGGGAATTATTCTTATTAACTTCCAGCTGAGTTAGATGATACAATTGAAACCACTCTGGTGCTGTTTAGCCTAAATTAGCTTTACGACAGAAACCAGAGGGAACTAAATTCACCTACCAGCACATCTAAAGCTCACTAATTGGCATACAAGTAGAAACGACAAGTTTTGCTTTCAAGGGAATTTCTGGATTCTTTGCCTGGCTCACGGTCACAACAACACTCCAGGAAGTGTCTGCAAACCGGCCAAGAAATAGCCCCCAGTAAAACCAAAGCATTTTTACATTTGAATGAATAAAACTAACAGTGGTGTACAGGGGCTGCTAAGTCGATTACTTTTAGATCCAGAATGCTGCTTATTTATGCTCAAATGATACTACAAAGAGTTGACCTTCATGTCTACAACCAAACACAACAAAACATGTGCGTATAATACTGGAGATATCTACATAAATACTAATCAAATAGTCCATCATGCCATCTTTTAACAATGCTATTTGAGATAAGTTATTCAATTTAAACACATAGAAAATTGAGCAATCATTCCAGTTTGTGGTTATGAGTATACAATCAGGGTTTTGTCTATTCTTGTGAAATGGACACCCGTACTGTAATGACTCAGAAACTAGACCCCAAGAAGAAAGACAAGCACAAACAGGCAGGTACGTCCAAGTTCACTAGCGTAAACCAAGTTTGACATAAATCCAATAAGAGACAAGGCAGAGGATCATCAAACTGTCGACCAGGCAGGACTCAAAATGATGGGAAGCTAGGCAGATGCATACTCGTAGATAATCTGGCAGAGACAGAGTGGAGATGGACCGGGATATATACTGCACGACTAATCAGGGAAATGAGGAGCAGGTGAGTGAGTGGGCGGATACGTTCAGGTGAGGGGAATGGTGGGAAAAGGGGTTACTGCAGGGCAGTGGCTGGGTCTGTAATGACTGGGAGAGTTAGTATGACAGGTAACACAGAGCAGGAAGGTGAATGAATGATTAGGATCTGTCAATATAAAAGGGTCAGTGTAACGCTTATCAGTTCAATTTTCTAAGCACAAACGGACATTTGGAAAAACAGAAAAATGGGTTCAAATATCCAATTTTAAATTTTTTCCCACCTTGACAAGTTAAAACATTGGATCTTTAAACTGTTTTTCCAATTTTCTGAAAAATCAGAAGGATTTCTGAGGATCAGAAATTGAAAAATTACAAAATTGCATCTGAGCTCCAATTATTCAATACTGCAATGCTATTCTCTTCCTCTACTTTGCGGAATAGGCAATGCAGGTCATTAACTGCATATGGACCAAAAAAAACTAAAACTTATAGACTTTGGGGTCAGAGGTGCTTGCAACTGATGGTTTCAAGTGGGGGGCGGTGCGTAGCTAGGTGGAACGAGGGAGAGAATAGCATTGCAGTATTGAATAATTGGAGCCTAGACGCAATTTTGTAATTTTGTAAATTTCTGATCCTCTGAATAAAAACAGAAAATTGGAAAAAGAGTTTAAAGATCCAATTTTTTAATTTGTCAAGGCGGGGAAAAATTGGATATTGGAACCCATTTTTCTGTTTTTCCAAACGTCCGTTTGTGCTTAGAAAATTGAACTGATAAGCGTTACACTGACCATAAAGGAAAATGGGACTCAAATTCCACTTCACCAAATCACCACATTTTTTTTTATTTCAGCAATACCTTTAAAGCTTTCTCCAGAAAAAAATAAGGTCCCTCAACACAGCGTAATATCTAAACTGCATCTTTAAAGAGGACTGGCGATGACTAAGTGAACCACCAGGATTAATCGTCCTTTAAATTAGTCAAGGTGGAGGCAGAAAGGTGTATCGGAGGCACACACACACACACACACACACACACACACACACACACACACGTTGGACATGTTATTTGCTCACACAGCTGGCCTACACCCTGCTCAGCTGCCTTAAAAAAAAAAAAAAAAAAAAAAAAAACAAAAAAAAAAAAACCAAAAAAAAAAAAAAAAAAAAAAAAAAAAACCTGCAAGGAATAGTGTATTGCCTGTCCTCCCCACGCCCTCTCTCATGCACTTTCTGTCACTCCTCACTGTTCGCTATCCAACAAATCTCAACTATCATTAAAAACTAAAAAATCAATCTCCTTCATTGTTACACATGAGGAAGCTTAGATTAGACAATATTCACTCCCCTGAGGTGAGCATTTTCACTCAGTAGGTTCTTTTTTTCCCTTTTGGTGAGAAATATATGACACAAAACCAAATTGAGTTGCTGGTATCTCTTTGTGTTTGCACTGATAGTCTGTATATCTACCATAGTACATCGCAGTTACATTTGCGCATTCTTGAGCTATAAAAACAATTTCAGTGCACAGTGGAACAAGTAGGCCAACCGGAGCCATGTACTGTTCTGCATGAGGGAATGCATCCTCGAAAATAGAGACTTCATCAAAGACAGAAGGTTTTTCTACTTGTGCTCATGCAACCTCTCATCCTTACACTTATTTTTCAAGAGCCATTGTTTTTATCAGAGGCTTGCACACTGTGTATACGTTGTGCATGTGTGTTTATGTTGCATTGTGTGTGCGTGTGTGCCTATCTACTTAATGGGGCAATAACTGCCTGCTGACTGTTTTAACCAAGGCTTCCTCACAGTATGGTGAACATCTGCAGACCCTCAGACACTCACACTTCCAGCAGAGTGATTGATTAAGTGTCAATGGTGTAAGTGTTCACATATTTATACTCTGTACAATGTGTGTGTGTGTGTGTGTGTGTGTGTGTGAAAGAGAGAGAGAGAGAGAGAGAGAGAGAGAGATGTAATAGTTTATAGTCAGTCATGACTTTGTTACGCCTTATATCTTCTACACCCATATGCCAATTTTGAAAAAATAAAAAAAATAAAAAAGAGTATAAGGCTGGGATCAAAACATTAAATAATTTAACAAGCCAGACACATCAGTGAAAATGAATTTAAACCCCTATTTCCTGGTGAAATTCAGTGAAAAAAGCTAAATGTTATAGAAGCATGTACTCCCAGCTTGCCAAGAAGTGGTATCAGGTGCTGCCAATGTACCATGTTTCACATACAATGAAGGCCATCTGCCAAAAAAAAAACTAAATAGACACTTGTGATGCAATTTTTTTCCTGTATTACCATCATCGAAAAGGTGACAAAAAATGAGCTACAGTGCATCCATATGTTTTGGAAATATTTCAACTTGGGTACGCTTAAGAAGCACAATTTGAAGATGTAACTGTTAGGGCTTCAACAAGTATTATGTCAATCATTTCTGGGTTATCTGTGTAAGCAAGCAAGCAAGCCATATTTAAATTCAAAACAGAAGAAGACTTTTAATGATAATTGTTTAAATGTTTTACTATAGGATGGCCCTTGCACATGGACATTGTCTTCCAAATACCAGTTTGATTACATGGACTAATGTTGTTGTTGTGTGTGTGTGTGTGTGTGTGTGTGTGTGTGTGTGTGTGTGCGTGTGTTGCAGGTACATGTATGCATAAACTTTCCGAAGGCATGTTCACATATCTTTGGCGTTTCTGTATAAGACATTTTTTGTCATTATAGCAGAAGGAAACCAACTCAGGGATGAGGTAAACATTGATAACCACACTCACTGAGGAAATGAGTGAATATACAGCGATAGACATGATAGAGGCCTTAGGCAAAATGACATGTTTATATTGAGGCATTTATTGAAGGGCACCATAAGATGATAGCTTGGATTTTCAGGGATGCTTATCTAAATGGTTATATGGTTATATTATACTGAAGAGGCTTTCTGTTTCCACACCAACAAAAGAAAACACATTTCACACAAATTGTTGGCCGTCATTGCAAACACAGAAACATGAAAAGTATGGAAACTAAAGCTCCAAACCCACAGGGAAAACATTAAACCACAACACAGAAATATTTCATATTTACCCTGTACTGTAAGAAAGCATAATGTGAAATCTGCATACTGTTGTATGTATGTGCGTATGAAATTGGAGCTCCTGAAGGCAACACACAGGGAATAAATGCAACCACCACTCAGAAACATCTTTACTTATTTAACTACTATATATCCTGTAACAAAACATAACGAGAAATCAGCACGGCGTTGTTTCATCGGACATATAGGGCATACAAAAATAAAACCACTTACAATTCCGTAGTGGGGAAACAAACACACGTTGGAACAATTTTCCAACAGCTACTGTAATTGTAATCCATATGCAACTCAGGAAGCATATTTCTATAGACAGTAACAGACATTCACAAGCTTCCTTTTAATAGCTGCCTTGTGCTTCCATGTTTGTTAACTAAAGCCCCATTCACACGGGACTAGTATTACCTGGTGACCTCTAGTCATTTGAAATGACTAGAGGTCACCAAATGACTCATTTGTCATTATTAGGGGGGTTGTCTGTGATCTTAATCCTGTGCGAATCGGCCATTTGTCAAGTAAAAATGATCCCACAAATGACCTACCATATTTCGCCGAACATTGCTGTGATAATATTAGTCCCGTGCAAATCACGGGACTAATTTTATATAATTTTTACAAGGTTTTTAGCCTAGAAATCTAGACGCACATTAGCAGCAGCAAATGTAATTTGCATTCAGGGGGGTCTAGGCACTCTCCGTTGGCTTGCGAGCTGGAAAAACCAAACTCTAGTCAGGCCAATCACATCGTATGGGCGGGCTTATGGCTGCTGCTGCTGCTGCAGGGAACAGCGGTCTTCTGGAAGACTTGGAGTTCAGCTTCTCTTCGAGAAAAGAACAAAGAACGGCTCTGAAATCATTCTTAAAAAAGGAAGGTGTGTTCGGAGTTTTGCCGACCGGATACGACAAAAGTTGAATCTATCAACTAGCTCCGCTACCTTCTTCGTTGCTCTGCCTGGTTGTAGCGCTACCCTATTGCGTGCAGTGGGAATTTGAAAGACAACCGTTTATCCCGCCCCTCGGATTGAGCCGATCTGGCTTGTCAGGCTACAAGGTTTTTGTTTCCTGTGCTCCTTTTTATCCCTCTCATGAAGACTGATATGGGATTGCAGGGGATTGTGGACGCCGCCTCTCATGGCCAACCTTGTCTGGACCACTGCCCGACCGGAGACCTCTATCCCTGTGTCGACGCGCTTGTCCGAGGACTGATAGCGATGTTGTGTGGCGGCCGCTGCAGCAGGATAGGGTGTGCGCCTTTGGTAACCTCTACCGGGCCTGGCACAAATACATATGGAACCCCGACCCAAGGGCAGTACGGCGGCTTCGCCCTGGCCGTCCTACCCGTGCCTTCGGGTAGCCAACTCTCCGGGGTACAGATTTGTCAGTAAATTCAAGTAAAAGCAGGCTTTGCTTATCACACTTTTTGTGAATGTGCCACATAAAACTCAGATGTGCGGGGGTCATTTCTAAATCACACGAGGTCCCCAGATGAAACCAATCCCATGCGAATAGGGCTAAAGCAGCTCTTTCTAGTGTTACTTGTCAGTTTCCCACATGGTCTGGGTCTCACTTACCTTGCGTGACAACTGGATTCTCGTGATATCAAGAGAGAATCACAGGATCACAAGATCACACTGAAATCAATCTTATCAGGCTTGAAGTAATGTGTTTGCGTCTAATCCATCAGTGGACGGAACACATCAGTGTCCTGTGAGGAGCTATTGGCAGCTACAAGCGTGGTTTAGGTGTGTGTGAGGACTACGACTGTTAGGTCAAAACAACAATGCTGGACGTGATAAACAGACGGTATATCTAATCACCTGACAAGTATTTTTGTGCCTGGCCTTATCCAAACAGTTTCCAATGATGGCTTCTCTGGCGCGTCAGGTGAGGACAGATGGCTTTCATTTCATGAAGCTATTTCATAAACTGTCACGTTTCTGTGGTCCCTAAATGGGTTTTGCGGGAACATAAGCGCCCAATTTTGCTTCTCGTACTTGCGTTGGACCAATAGCTATTGAAATGGTGAGCTGCAAGTTTGTTCCTAATCTCTAAGTTTGTGAAGGGTCAAAGCGCTACAGACACCCTGAGAAGTGTTTGTGTGTGTGTGTGTGTGTGTGTGTGTGTGTGATGGTGTGAGAAGACAAATCAGAACACAGACTAGTGTTCTGTCACTCTTAGTATATGTATATGACTCCACACGGCCGCTTTCATTTTGCCACAAATGCTGTGTCTATGTCTGAGTGAGTGAAATAGTTTGTGCCTGTGTCAGCCAGCAGGACAGCCAAAGCAATATAACATTTTATTATTATTATTATTATTATTATTATTATTATTATTATTATTATTATTATTATTTTATATTTCTACACAAAAGCTTAGAATGTCTCTGAAATATTGGGGTAACTTATGAACTTATATGTTGTTTATTTCATCTGTACAAAAACCCGAGAGTAAAAATTTTACATTTTACCCAAATTCAAAAATCTCAAACTGATGTTAGGGAGATCACGTAGTTGCATTAATGTCCGTACCAAATGGCATGGCATTCCATCCAATAGTTGCTGAGATACATAGTGGTGGTCCAGACTGAAATAATAACTATGAATTTTGTACTTTAAGACACAGAGATAGATAGACTCATCTTACTGATTAACATGTTTTTTATAAAAAATATCAATTTGTGTATCTTCCAGCAAAGCCTCAGCTAATATCTGATTCACATTTCCAATATTTTTATTTCATTTTATTCTTTTAAGACTCAACTTGCAAAAAGATATGAGATCAAGGATGGTCATGAATCAAATGTTTTCTTCTGTGCTCTCAAATCTTTCTCCGTCCTTCATGCTTTCTATCTGTTTCAGTCTTATCATCATTTTTCCATTCTCACCTCCTCACGCCTTCCTCCACACAGTGGCCCTTTGTTGCGTCTTCTGTAACCCAGAGCGACCTTTATTTGACGGCCTTCAGACATCATTGTGCGTCACTCAAATGTGGGTCCCTGATTGGTTCATTTTGCCACTTTCATTTGCAGGCACGCACACATCTGAAGGCACGTGCCAATTGTTCACTTTGATGTCAACCATGAAGTTCAATTTCTGACCCTACGACTTGCCAAGTGGCGAGATTTCAGCTCTCCGATGAGAGGACTTGTTATCCTGTCTTTTGGGTTTGAAGGTGAAATATTTTCCCATCTCTTGAGTGTCACTGTGGTTTGAAGCCTGTTTCACTGAGAAAGACTCTTGAAACACTCAAAGTAATTGAAGGTTTGCCAAAAGGACCCTTTTCAATTAAATCTTTATAGATGGCAATCATTTGCAGAGGATAAGACTGACAGTAAATACACTTTAAGAACACTTGTTATCAGGATTGGAGACAGAAAGTTCAGTTTATACTTTTCTGGCTTTTGCCAAGATATCTCTCTGGCTGAATGAGATATATCATACTGTACCATATGTTATATATAAGAGATGATATTGTCTTCTTCCAAAAATTATAATATAATATTTCCACAGTTACACTGCAATTAGAAAGTGACAGCGTAATTACACAGTAGTTTCATACAACTACTTAGAAGCTCTACTAACTCAGTTGAACCAGAATGTTCTTGTATAATTGTAGTAAACACTGGATTTGGTTATATGGAGGTCAGAAAGCATTGAGGCCTTATTTAAAACTGGATTAAATGTAGTTGAAATCATAGACTGTATATTAATGGACAGCGCATGTGTGACGTCACCCATTGGTTTGTGGAGATATCCGTCGTCGAGTTTGCCGTTACGGGAGCAGCCATCCTGGTTGCGGATGTGACATTTTAGACGAGAGGGAGGAGTGAGGAGTGAGGGAGGAGCTGCTTACACTCTACGTTACGTTACACACTTTCACTGGCAATCACATCATAGCCACGCCCTAAAACACCCCCTGCTTTATCGCCGATTTTAAAATCAACGAGACTATAATTAAAAAAATTAACATCATTCTGTGTTGCAGAAGACTTAAAACTAGCGATTGAGACCATAAACTCATTATGAAAATGTTTACTGATGTTACTGATGTTTACAAGTGCGAAGTGGGTCACTTTCTCATAGACATCTACAGAAACCCACCTCCTTTTAGCAACCGCACGTGTCGCCCCCTGCTGGAATTCAGATAGAATGCAGGTTTAAGGCACTTCCGAATTTGCAGCACTTTGCCGAACCGGATGCGTTGTCCATTAATATTTACAGTCTATGATTGAAATGTAACAACATGTCTAGGTTACATATTACATGGCTGTCATTTCATCTGCATTTCAATGACTACATTTCAGCATGTCGTCAGCTTCTAATAGAAACAACCATTTTAGTTCTGTCCAAACAATGATTATACAGTGTGTAATAAGACTGTATAATCAAAGATTACATGGATTTAGAGCGATCTTATCTTAGAGAACTAGATGCCTTTTAACTTGCAAATCACCAAATCAGTGTTAACTGGGCCCATAGAGAAAACCAGTTCAGAGTGGATCTTTCTGCAGTATTAGCAGTTTAGTGCAGATACCTTTAGTTTGCTATAAAGCTCTAAGCTTGGCTGGAAAAGTAAGTTTGTGCCTTCAGTGACTGCCCTAGCTCATTGTGGCCACATTACATAAGAAATAAATACTGTGTTTGTGACAACACAATCTCAACACAAGGTCAATGTGCTATCTCTTAGGCAAGGCAACGCAAGGCAGCTTTATTTATATAGCACATTTCAGCAACAGGGCAATTCAAAGTGCTTTACATAAAACATGAAAGAGCAGTTAGAAAACAGTTAAAAACAATTTAAAAGACAAGAATACATTGTACAGTGCAGTATAAGAATTTAAAGAACTGAGAGATAAAATACGCGAATAAAGAGCAGTTAAAACAGTTAAAAATATAAAAGCAGATAAAATAGGTTAATTAAAGAAAGGACCAATATGTACCAACAATGGGTCCAGACGCTTCACAAGGCTTGGAGTTTTCGTTCCCCATAGTGACAGAAACTTTAGTATACTGTGATTTTACAATGTGATCGTCATCACAAGGCTAGGTTATTTCTTCAGCAAACCTTCGTAAAAAAAACGGTACAGCCCTGCATACAAAAATCTCTTAATAGTCAAGAACTTGTTCTTAAACTATTTTATTTCTTCTGCAGCCTGTCTCTAAATAGTCCAGAGCTCCTTTAACCACCTTAGGGCTTTCAACCACATCATAGTAAATGAATGGACCTGTTCGGTCTCTCAAATTCAAATTGAACCATTTGTTCAAAAAGCTACAAAAACTTAAGCATTCCACTTTTTTTTTTGCTTTATTTACTACATTGACGCCCGATGTATAAGAACACGGCTGGTCGCATAGGGAGGAGGTCCGGGTGGATGGGTGGGCGTTAACACACTGGACTTTCAAGCCAGAGAGCGGAGTAAAGCCTTTCACCCAGGAAATGCATGTTCCTTAGGAGTGTTTTAATCCAAACAACGATCTTTTTCCTAATCTTAACTGGTCGTTTTGGTGCCTAATCTAAAACTTTCGTGGCGGCAAAACGGTCATATTTTGTGGAATAAATATAACCGTAATGTCCGCCGAGACGACCAGCAGCTCGCGGTGCTTTGTACCCGGCTCAAAGTCACCTATTTTTTACTGATGCTGTGAAAACTAAAATGTTATTCCAGTACTGAAACTCAGATTTAGTTTAGTTCAGTTTATTATAGGATCCCCATCAGCTGTGCCCTTAAAGGCATACGCCACTGTTTGTTGAAATAGGGCTTATCACGGTCTCCCCTAGCTGTAGATAGGTGGGCCAACACATTTTTTGTGCATGCATTGTTTTGGTCCGGTGCAACACCGGCAGCGCCACCGCTAGTTAGCTTAGCGTAGTGAATGGAATCCTACGTTGCCGGTTAGCATGTTGTGAGTAAAAGTGAGCCAACAAAAGACAAAAAAACAACCTAATTACTTGCATTTAGACAAAAAATGCGTTGGCCCACCTATCTACAGCCAGGGGAGACCGTGATAAGCCCTATTTCAACAAACGGTGGCATATTCCTTTAAGCACAGCTAGTCTTCCTGGGTTCCAGGCATTGTATTGGCACCTTCAGCAACATGTTCAAGCCATTCCCAGCTCTATTCACAGGAAGGATTAGCGCAATATGGAGCATTACTTTTACAGAAGGTTCAAGCCTGACCTGCTGGTTCACATCCCTGGCTCCCTCATGGTGCCAGCAGCATTAATACATGTGTAAAAAATGGCAAACTGACCAGTGGTATTTCAATCAGGAGAGACTTCGTTTGCAGATATGCAAAGATATTTATTGTACAACTGTATGATATTGAATGTACAAAGTCTTTTGGAGATTGGACTCCATCGAATTAATAATCTTCTTAAAGGGGTAGGGAATAGGAACATAACCCCCGATGGAGCCCAGACACTGGTGGCGGCGGCGAAGAGACCAGAGACTGGACCGAAGAGGCAACGGAGCGGTCAGCCGGGAGAAACACAACTACCGGAGGCGGCAGGGGAGGAGGAGGGTCGAGCACTTTGCCTGAAACGACAGCTGACAGCACAAGGAGAGAACAGCTGATTTGATTTAAGAATGAGTAGTGATTGGGTTAATGATGTCTTCCTGAAAGAATTTGCGCTGAGCTTCATGTGTCGAAAGGTCATTTGTAACGTAAAAAGTTTACTGGTGAAGACCCGCAGCAAACAAGGGAGCAGTTAAAGTCCATGCTGAAAAAGCTACTGTGTAGTAAATCCTAATGATTGGACCATTTTTAAATGAGATTAGCCTGCTCTCTGTCAGGAATATGTATTTTAGTCAATACATTTCATATTTAAAGTTTAGTGCCTGTTGTCCTAACGCTCTTTACAAATATGACATAAATGGCAATAGCAAGCTGAAAATATAAAAAAATAAAAACTACAAGAAATGGGCAACGCAATGTTGTTTTTATTGTTTATTTTCAGCAATAAAGTAGCAGTGAATAAGAAATGTAAAAGGTACATAGTTTGATTATCTGTCAAGTATGCAGTTAGCCAACTCTGCAATCATGTAATTTATCAGCCAGTAAACTCACAGAATCACTGTTTAAGTACATATACAAAATAATTAGAGGCGACAGAAGATGACGAAGAACAATCCCTGAAACTACAGCCGCAACAATGACACAAACAACCAAGAAATAGACTAATAAAAGAAAGGAGGAGGTGGCTGGGTTAGCTCAGTTGGTAGAGCAGGCGCTTTGCTCCACGACACAGCAGCTGCAGGTTCAACTCCGACCTGCGGCCCTTTACTGCATGTCATTCCCCCTCTCTCTTCCCCTTCATGTCTTCAATTGTCCTATGAAAATAAAGGAATCAAATGCTCCCAAAAAACATCTTAAAAAAATAAAAATAAAGGATGAAGCAGCTCCATTGTTCATGGAGCAGCCAGATCTACTTTATGCCATTTCATCTTGTTTATCGTTTCAACATTAGCCCAAGTAGTGGCAGAAACATAAGGTATTCTCTCTTTTTCTCTCCAGCGCTGAGGCCTTGTGAGGTTCACTGGTCCACTCCATCAAGGTAATGTGATTAGTTTACTAGGCCTGGGACCTGGACAGGTTTCCTCTTGCTGCAAGCAGTGTGTGTGCATGTGTTTGTAAGTGTGTGTGTGTGTGTGTGTGTGTTGGGCCCTGTGTGGACACTGTGATGGATGATGAAGATGAACAAATCAATACAAAGGGCCTGTCATTGTGGCTACATCCCAATTTACCTCAGCATGTCTGCTCTGTCAGTCAGCAGGCGGAGACAGAGGAAGGGAGAGAAAGAGAGGAAATAATGATAATAGGGGAGTGTACGGGGAATGGGGAAGTGAGGAAACAAATGAAGAGAAGAAGAGGAGGAGAGAGACTGATGGGCTGGGGGAGATCAATAGGGAGAGGATACGCAGGACGGGATTAGGGGAAAAAGTAAAATGCATAATAAAGATAGAGTAACTGACTTGGGTTTTTTAGCTGTGATATCAATCAGATTCGGTCCTTTGCCTGAAAAGGTCACACACTAAAGCTGGATACCCCGAGTAATTCAGGCATTCGAATGCACACGAAAACATGACACACAAAGGCGTGTACAAATGTGTACGCACACTGCGGCACAGGGACAGTCATACATCCGTCCAATCCCAGAAGGGTTGCTCTCGTCTCTCGCTGGAGATAAGAAGGCAAACCCTTGACGGTTCAAAACGGATTAGAAGCGTCTTGATTGTGAGTCAATTTTCTCTGAGCTGTAAGCCTTAATGTCTGTTTTCAGCACCAGTGCTTTGCTTTTAATGGTTCCTGCCTGCTTTTTTGAATTTAAGGACGGAATTAAGTTCTCTAACGGGGAAATAACTCAATTGAAACATCACGGCGCAGTTGCAGAACTGTCTCTGTGTGTATACATGTGCATATATGCGTGTCTGTGTGTCTGCTAAGCCTTAGTGCGGAGTGAACAAAACACTGCAGTTGCATTAAAGCATCAGTAATGTAGGTATTTTCCACAATCTTGGCACTTCACAGCTCTAGGTTCTGTCTATTCAACTGTCACGGCTGACAAGCCGACAAATGACTTTTTGTCTTTCTCGACAGTTCAAACTTTACGTAAATGTCTCAAGGCTGTGGTTATGAAAGATTATGACTGTGTGGCAGCAATGCTTTGTCACGTTTGATCAGCAAAGGCTTGCATTAAGTCATTTTCTGTTTTAACAATGTCTTCAGACTTTTTCATTTTTCATTTCCTTTTTATTAGGGCTAAAACTGTATCATGCATCAGGCTCTGCTCATTGACAGTTTGTTTTCCCTTTAGCATTCCTCATGGATGCAAGAACAGTACATTGCTGAAATAGTGAAACAGCATTTTTTAGAAAACAACATAACTTATTAAACACTGCATTGCAAACATTGCAAGATAACCTTTGTCTCCTCTCCCATGCGCTGGTCATAACATATTCCACAAAAAGACAACCCTGACTCCTGAACATCACGTTCATATGCTTCTCATTTGCAACAGCAAATGTGTTTTTTTTATGCAAATGCAAAAACATTTTCAACGTGACAATTGTGTTTCCACATTGTCTTTGCCCAAACCATGAACTGTAGTTGTTTTTAGGGAACAGGGTTTTTCTTAAAATCAAATTCAAGTCTTGTATAATCACCCAGCTGCTTCAGTAATGATCAGCAGACTTCTTTGTATTTTCTCCGTTATTCTCTTCATTGTCTTTTACAAAATAACAGCTCAAGGGGACTTATGCCTATATTCCCACAGCCCTATGTTCCCACATTTCTACATTTTTTTTTTCAAAATTAGGCCCTATGTTCCCACATTTCCTTTTTCATGAATTTGTATCAGATTGTATCCCCCTTTCTCCCAATTTGGTAGCCAATTATACCCAACCTATTATCCAGTAGCAATGGACTACAGATGGAATGTAACCCTAAACCTAACATAGGGCCTAATTTTAAGAAAAATCTTAGAAATGTGGGAACATAGGGCTTTGGGAACGTAGCGCTGTGGGAACATAAGGCTGTGGGACCATTGGGCTGTGGGAACATAGGGCTGACCCCGACTTGGGACTGTAACCTGTTGTGTACTCTTGATGTCCAAGTAAAATTTACACCATTAAAAAAACTGGTAATTTCTGTGAAAAAGAGTAGAAACTGTGAACATTGAGCCTTAGATATGCAGTATATACTTCTAGGGAGGCTCTATCTTTATATGCAGACACCAAAAGAGGCCGAAGGTGCCAGTGGAATAATGCAGACTCACACTCTCTCTCTATTATATCCTATACTAAATCTTACAGAAGCTTCAAAAACCATGTCCTGGGTTGTTGTGTCATACGCCACACACCTTCTTACAGCGCAGGCATCGATTTAGCAGCTGGCGCTCCACGTCATCCTACCTGCTAAATAAACATCATTATTGCCTTATTTTCCACATGAAGCATGGTTCAAACTGCAGTCAGACAAGCTGTTCACAGCCTGCTATGATTACAAATCACCCATGCAAAAGCCCCTTTAATGAGAGAATACACACTACCTAAAAATTAAAGCAACGTTGCTCATGCTCGACCCACTCCACCTGGCAGGTTGTGTGTCGATTTTGTGTAAAATTAGAGTGTGTAACGGCACATTATAGCACATATTAGTCATACAAGTTGCAGAGCATATTGCTTATAGAGGACATACAGAAGCTATCTTTAACAACAGCAGTGCATTTACCTTGTTTCGCTCCATACGCCAGCTGTTGGATCTCATTAAGAGGCTATTTCAAACCTGTTACAAACCTTATTCAAACTCAACTTACAGAGCCACAAATCTCAACACAACGTGCACGTCCTTGTCTGTCCTGCCGTTCGTCGTAACTCTCGCTCGGTCTCTTGTTTTTTGTTCGAGGACAAACTCATTTTTTCTTCTTTGTGCTGCTCTGCCCCTCCAACCACCTTCCAACCCACTCTCACTGCCGTTTAATTACAAGGAGATTCACCTTTAATTGGTGTTATGGCTTTCACTCCATGTTGCCATGGTAATGAGACCATTTTTCACTCTCTCATTAGCATTTGATGTCCCTTTCCCACTCACAGGGTAGATAGGAGGCAGGCAAATATTCTGGGCAAACTAGGACAAAATCTGTCAGAGCATCATTTGAGCAGAGAGACGTACATCATACACAGATGGACTATGCGTAGGCATGTATACATTCTGTTGGTGTTTCCACTTGTGTGCATGCCCATTTATGTAAATGAGTGGTTGAGTGTGTGTATGTGTGTGTGTGTGTGTGTGTGTGTGTCTGGTCTCTTCTCCAGACTTTGCGTGTGTGACTGTGAGCGGGACACTCTAGGGATCCGGCTAGCTTGTCTGTGTGAGGGAATAATAACTCCTGTATTTCTCAGGCAAGTCTAAAGACAGCACTAATAACTCTGCCAGCTGCCCCAGCTAAGGGTATTTTAAGACGTTAAACTTCACATCAATTATTGACGAGACAGATTCAGATGTCACAGAAATCTGCACCTCACTGTACCAGTCCTTTGCCGAAGTCTCTCAACATGCAGCTTATACAGTATTACGCTATTCTACCATGTCTTTCCAAATCAGAAGGTTGTGTTGAATGGCATTGATATACAACAGCAAAGAGTACGTTTGTGGCGGTCAGAGTGATATATGTGGTTTCTGCTTGAACACGCGGACCCATGTCCTTTTGTAATTTATTGTTTAGCATTGATTTTCATTATACATTTTGGTTTTCATCATCAACAGCGGTTCCCCTGAAGACACTTAAACCAACTAACAAGTAGTGTCTGTGCAGCCACAGCTTTGGCCTCCACAACATTGAAAAAAATACTCAATGAAGAGATCAAAAAGGCAGACACAGAGTCGTCTCAGAATAAATTCGTGATTGAAAAGTTCCTGAATGTATGGCTATTTCATGTGCTTATCTTTATGTTTTTGGACAACAGTAGACTTCTGTGACACAGAGGTATATGATAACACTCTAAGCTCTGCACAGACAATACTGTATACATGCGGTTTTATTCTCCTCAGGGAATTGGTGATAAAAATAAGAGGATAAAATGACTTTAGCGTTATTATTTAACCAGGAACTTCTGTTATCTTAACTAAGGGGGTTCAATGTCTGTGTTTTTTTTAGCAGGTTGTTAGTGAGCAAAGTTCTGTGGACCATTTTTTTCAAACCTGTGAAGTCTGGGCTGTTACATCTGGGACTGAAAAGTATAACAAGACCGTCTGTCTGGGTAGTTGCTCTCTCTCTCTCTCTCTCTCTCTTTCTCTCTCTTTGCTCTTGGCATCGTCCTCAACCTACCTACACTCACTACACCACACTTTCATCCATGCACTGAAGATGCTATCTCATGGGCATTTTTCTGTTTTTCTGTTGCATTCTAACTCTGTGTGTAGCCTCCTTTTTTGTTGCCAGGTTTGAGCTAGATGGTAACACTGCTAAAACTTAAATAAACCTTTTACTGTAGTTGCCACATGCAGATTTTGTAGGAATAAGCAACTGCAAGCCAATGTTTTTGGGAATGGCCTATATACTGCACAAACCGTATTCCAGGAACAGCTCATCCTCACTCAGAAAACGACCGTATGGTTATGCAAGAAGCTCATAACGACGCACAATTACGTTTCTTGTTAGGCGGCGACTAGTCTATAACCACAATATTCCACTACCGGGATTGCTGCGGTGTCCCTCTTTTCGGCCGGATGTCCATCACCTTCCTCTTTCTTTGTGTTGTAATTTTAAACTCTGGTAGATTTGTGAGGACTCTGGTTAACTGCTCCTCAGATCTCTGCAGGGTAAATCCAGACAGCTAGCTAGACTATCTGTCCAATCTGAGTTTTCTGTTGCTTGATCAAAACAACCTTTGAACGTACACATGTTCCACCAAAACAAGTTCCTTCCCGAGGCTATTTTGCAGTGGAACCATGGCTCCGTCTGGCGCTTAGCAACGCCCAAGACAATTATGATTGGTTTAAAGAAATGCCAATAAACCAGAGCACATTTTTGTTGCCAATCCCTGATTTACTAAGTGTTTGTTTTTTTGCCGACCAGCAACAAGTGAATGTAAAGTACATGGGTGTTTCTTTGGTAATAATTATATATGTGTAGTGAGTTTAATTACATAAACAGTCAACAGTTAAGGACATGTGTAAAAGGTTAATGATGCTATCCCTATCATCAGCTGACACTCACAGCTGCTTGTAGAATATATTTAAGTTAGCCAAAGCGTAACTTGTACAGTACAGTGTGAGCACTCCCCTTTAAAGCATTTCATTTGATGTATTTGGGTTTTTTAAGTGCAATTATGTGCACATCCTACAAAGTGGGAACCTTGATTAAATCTTGTGAAAGCAGCACCAAGCTACAGAAACCGGTGTGCTTTATAATCACAGGAAACTGGGTGATTGTATCTCAGCTTCTATAACTATTCCCAATTTATCAGGAGTACAAGAGTGCAGAGTGACACGAAGGGCATGTGATGGACCCAGCTCAAATCAAAAGTTCTCTTCTATAACATCAGGTAAGCTTCTCCTAGCAAAAAACATTTGCCAAAAAGTTGCCCCTAAAGCCTTGTATTTTCTCACTGTGTAGACATATGCGGATGAATGCATCAAAATGAGTTTACGGAATCACACTGAAAGAGAAACACCCTTAGCATATCATTAATAACTTGTGCCCAATTTCTAAACTTCCCATGCTGGCCAAAGAAAAATGGTAGCAGACAAGATAATTGCTTTCATAAATGGTAATGTTTTCTGTGATAAATCCCTGGTTTTAGATCAGGTTATAGCATAGAGACTGCACTTCTCCAAGTTGTTGATTTTGTTGTAGCAGCTGATAGTGGTCAGTCATCTGTTTTATTGCTTGTAGGCCTTACAGCAGCTTTTCATATTACTTCATTTGACATGGTTGTAAACTTGGTAGGGGCATATATTAGGTTTTTCTTTCCAACAGGGCTTTTTGTGTTCCCATACATCCCAATACAGGCAATACAGCATCATATTTGTTCCATGTTCATAATACAGACAACCAGATACATTTTAATCCATTACCATAGGTACTTATTTTAGTATTTTTGTTAGTTGTGCATTTCAGAAAAGATTTTAAGATTTTATTTATGCATGATTGACCAGCTGATCCCATATGAGCATGACTATACAATAAATATAATATAAAATTATTTATTTTGTCACTTCATTTTCCTCCACAGCCCTTTCAGGTAGTGTGCCTAAATCACAGTAATCACATAATTATGATAGGGATATGCCAATTTATATAATTAGGTAAGTGCTTTAATCAGACTATTACCTCAATCACAGTATTGCAGTATTGGCAACTGTTGCATTGTTTTCATATTATTATAGTCAGAGTGTAAATTAACAGACAGAAACATTATTCTAAAGTCAGGAAAGGCAATAAATTATGTAAAGCACCAAGACTGACTAAAACATACACAGGCAGATGAACATGACCACCTGTGTGGACACACACACACACACACACACACACACACACACACACACACACACACGTAGTCTGGGGAAAAAACTGTTGTTTGATAGAATAATCACAATCCCAGCTGTAGGGAGAAGGTAACAGATGAACTGAGAACTAATTAATGTTTCGTTTTTTTCTCGCTCTGTCCCCATCTCCCTCCCTCTCTATCTCCCTATCTCTCTCCAGGTAGCCACCCTCATTCCTTTCATTACATTCAGCTGCTCATATTCTCTCATTCTGCCACCTCTCTTGCCCAAAGGCCCTTCCTACACCACTCAACTCGAAGCTCATAACTGCCTTAATTGAAACCGTCATTGCCCTAATTGCTTTAATTAATCACCTTTCCTGTGGTAAAGCCTTTGTGGGGATTTGTAATAGGTGCTGACATTGGCTGTTCGTTGAGGGCGGCAGGAGAGTGAAGGAATAAATATCTTTACTTTCAGCATGAAAATGAAAGGACAGGTTAAAGGACATAGAGCAACATTGACTTCGATCAGGGAATATTTAATCTATAAGGATCTGTTTGACTCCAAAGAATTACGGAGTCCTGTAACACAGCTGTGACTCAGAGCAGAGTGTGTTGTAAACACAATTCTTTCCACATGTCAATGCCTGTGTTGGAAGAATTTAATGCTTTAATGTAATCATTCAATGTCAGTTATGCAGTTTCTCCAGCTTCTGATGGTCGCTTTGCTTAACTTTGACAACAACAAGGCTTTCATTTGAATTAAAGTAAAACTTGGTGGCAAATGGGACGAGATAACCTGCCATGGTTGTGTGTAATGAAATGTAAAATGGCAACATCATCACTCGCAATGTGGCTTGGGAACATTAAGTTGTAAACACATCATGGAAAAACACTTGAACTGCTAAGTATCATAATCACAATTAAATGATCATTTTTTAAATGTGCCTGTTTACACATAAAAAAGAATGCATTTCGAAGGAACAGAAAGACGGCAGACACACTCAAATAGCTGATTTGTTCAAACGTAAAGTTCAGTTGAAGCACTGGAGAAAATCTGAAGTTGAAGTTTTGAAAGATGTTGAAGTAAAATTGAAAGGAGTTGAAGTGGAGTGTCAGTTGAAGTGCAAGTGCTGAAAGGAGTTGAAATTTCAGTGAATGTTTAGGTACTTAGTTACTGTAGCTAATACTGTAGATTAAGTGTGAATTAAACTGAAAGTGCTGAAAGCATTTGACGCATTAGGTAAAGTGTAAAGGCTGATTTATGCTTTTGCATCGAATCGACGGCGTACCCCCGCAGTCCCCTCTGCGTCGTCGCGAACCCCCCCCTCCGAGCCCTCCGCCGTAGCTCGACGTGCACCTCCAAAAATGTGTAACTTTGCGTCGGCGACGCAGACCGCAAGGACTGTGATTGGTCAACTCAACCTGTGTTGATAGTCTAGCAGCCTACTGTGGGGAGTAGCAACATGTTAGTTCACTGACATAAGCTTTGCAAATAAACTCAGACATATTTTGGTTACAATGACGGGGTTTTCCGTTTGTAAAGTGTCTATATGGCAGTAACATTTTAAAATTAGCACTTTCGCCAGCAAGCAGTATTTTGTGGGCAGTTGTGCTAAAGTTTGGTTGCATAAACTGGCTGGCAGACAACTCGCAAATGACCTCAGACTTATAACCCCCTAGCGTTATGGCGGTGAAATGCACCCCAGACGCAGAACTCCGAAAGGGTCACGACGGTTGTAAGGACCTCAGGAAGAAATGCACGAGCTAATGAGGATCCTAAATAAACAAACGACGCCTTAGGAGCGACGCCGTAGCTACGGCGTGGAGTTGACGCAGAAGCATAAAACAGCCTTAAGAGGTAGTGTAAACACTGAAAGGAGTTGAAATGTCAGTTGAAGTGTTTAAGTGCTGAAAGAAGTGCGTCAGTTAAAGTGTCAGGTGTCAAGTGTCAGTTCACATGTTGAACTGAAATTAAGTATTATTTTAAGATTATAGCAAAGTAAAATCTGCATTCACAAGTTAACAAAAGCAAAGGACTATACATTCCCACGGGACTAGTGTTACCAGGGGATCTCATGTGATTTAAAAATTGCCCGCCCCCCACGTCTGTGTTTCATGTGGCGCATTCACACAGGATAAGTGAAGTCTGCTTTTTTACTCAAATTTACTGACATTATCCCCCATATACTTTCATTTATAATTGCAAACAGGCCAATACAAATCACAGAGATGCCGATTCGCACAAACTCATATCATCACACAACCTCTGTGTTTGGCAAAATGTGGTAGGTACTTTGTGGAGTAATTTTTACTTACAGTAAACAAATTACTATATACAAATTACTGACATGGCAGATTTGCACGGAATTAAGATCACAGATGACCTCCGCAATTATTACAAATTACCAGGGGTCCCGAGGTAATACTAGTCCCGTGTGAATAGGGCCTAAGGCAAGAGAACAATCAACTATGAGCAACACTAGTCAGATTTTGATAATATTTAACAGGCTATAGACCTATTAGCACGGGATTAGTATCATATGGGGACCTCGTGTGATTTACACACATCTGAGTTTCGTGTGGCGCAATTTTTACTTAATTCCTTCCAAATTACAGACATGGCCGATTCGCATGGGATAAAGATTACAGACAACCTCCGCAATTATTACAAATTACTACAGGTCCCCAGGTAATACTAGTCCCGTGCGAATAGGGCTTATGACAGACAAACATATTATGTATTTTAAGAGGTGAGAAAATGGTGCCACTTGGCATGGTACCCTAATATGAATCACCGCTGTAGCTATGTTTCCTATAGTTTGGTTATTTCAATCTTGATTTCCTTTCCCTTCATTAATCATTTGTGCTTTTGTCTCACAATCAGAAAAGGATTAATTGCTAAATAGGTAACACTTATAAGGAATTTGCCTTGGTCTCCTCTTTCCTCTCTACAGGCGATATGCTTCCTGTACTGAGTCTTTATTCAAACTCCTTTGTACTAAAAAAAACCTCATATGCACTGTTGACAGAAAGGTCCCATGAGGATGTTGTCCCCGGAAAGTAAAGTACAACTTTTTATTGTCCAGCACTCTAGACATGTTAGAAGGATATAGACATAGAAGGATAAGATTAGAGTTACAGCCACCTTGACATCCCAGGTAGCCTTAGTTGATAGCATTACTCCCTTTCCACATTTGTAGCGACACCTTTCAGAACTTTGGATCGATTCCTCTGTTTTTATGTCTCCCACTATTTTGTTTGCTGCCTGTTTGCTGCTTCTATATCTAGGAGGCTTACATTTCTCCATTCAGTTTATCCTTATAATAGGGTAAAGCTCAAGGTTTCTACAGAGGAAATAGCTCAGCTGAGAATGGCAGGAAGAAAGACAAAACAAGCACGGCTAATGGTTTTAAATGGCACTCTATCACAACCGTTATGTATGTAGCGCTGTGAACTGGCAAAAGTTCAGCTTGTTTAAACTTTTTCTTAGCCACCTGGCACCTCTAGATATAATTTTGTATTGCACCTTTACCTTAAATGGACTTAGTTTTTTTTTTTTATGACTCACATGTGATCATAATTCATTTATGGTATACTGTCTTGTGTGTCATTCCTTCAAAATGAGCTTTTGGGGTGAATCCTAAGGAGATGAAGGGCTATTAAGGGATCAGCTAACGGGTATCCAAATAAAGAAATGAGAGCAGAAATAGCAGTGAGTGGGCTGCAAATGCATAAGGGAGATGTGAGCGAATGCATATGAAAAGCATGACTGGCCAAAGATATATACATCTAAAGGTAATACAAGCGTGTGATTATGTGTGTAAATGCAGATGTATTAAATATGCTAATTTCACATTAATAAAAGCCAGGAGCATCATCCAAACGCTGCTAGACAGAAAGACTAGTTAAGTTTATGTGTCTCCATAATTTTCAACTGTAGTCCTAGTTAGCATGTTTTTACAGTGGGAGGAAACCGGAGCACCTGGAGGAAACCCACGCAAACACGGGGAGAACATGCAAACTCCACACAGAAAGGCCCTGCCCGGACCGGGGATCGAACTTTGCAGTGCCTCCTTGCTGTCAGGCCGCAGTGTTGAAGGGATACTTAACCGATTTAACATTAAGCTTTGTACCAGTAGAAACACGGTAGTATTTTCGAATGACCGTGCTTCCCTCATTCGTCCCCCTGAAACGAGAGACCTGTGTATTGTGGGTCTGGAAAAAATCTCCCGATGACGGAAAATGCCGATTTTTGGGTCATCAGAAGATTTTTTTTGACCAGAGGCAATAGATTACAGCCAGTAGTTGGAGCTACTTCCGCATGTTTTCAACCCGCCCATAGGGGGTTGGACTGTTGTCTTTACCCAAAGTTTGCCGAAGCAAAACGAGCGTCAGCCATCTTGAATCCTCGCTAAACAGTAAGTCTCTCAGCAGCTTTTACAACAATTATGTGCATTCAAACTACCGCACACGTGTACCACCGGGATACATTGGTACAGATCGGAGAATATGCAGGACACTTTATTACAGACGGAATACTCGACACACTCAAGGGGGTAAGCTTCGCTTCTGAACGCGAACCTCCGATGGCGCCATTTTGTTGCTACAAAGGTATCACCTCTTGTTAGCATTCCACTGACCGCCATTTTTTTTTACGTCACTTGACTGCGAATAACTTTACATCTGAAGCGTTTAAAGACTCTATTTGTCCATTGTTTAATTCTAAAGAAACACGACAATGTATAAAAGGCTCCATTACCTTGTACCTCACGTTATGGCTCCGTAGCAGACGTTTTTATAAAAATAGGCTAACGATTGTGTCATAACTAAATGACTTACTGTCGCACAGTAGAGGAATTACCGTATAGTACAGGAGAAGCTCGCAGGCAGTTTCGACTTACATTAGCTGTTTAGGTTTAATTACGAATGTTAACTAGCATGTTAGTTAGCAATAATTAGCCTGTGCCTATGTTATCTCCTTACATATACCTACACTCTCCGTCTCTGTAAGATTGGGAATGATTGAGATTTCTCTTGGCACAGCTACAAGAAGACTTACAACTTTCAGACACGTTGCTCACGTCACATTTACGTTGTCTCTGTCAGTTGGAGGCTGCGCAGTTAAGGAAGAGATCACCGGAAAAGTGCTTCTAATAGCCTTCACTGGTCTCCGTCCAGAGCAACGGGGTCTATTGGTCCATTAATATATATGTCAATGGACACACTACGCGAGCTTCGCCCGCCTGCTATGGAGACCAGAGGTGTTGCTCGATGCCTCTGGCCGGTAAAGGGACATCATCAGCGGGGAACGTTGAACGAGTGTGCCGGTGGACAGATAGCGCTAGCCGGCCACCTGTTCCATCAATCCTGCTTGCAAGTGTCCACTCGTTAGAGAACAAACTGGACTACATCCAACTTCAACGAAACTCCCAACGAGTTCAGAGACTGCTGTGTTTTTGTTGTTGTGGAAACATGGCTGAACAACAGTGTACCGGGCTGGCTGCTCTGTTGCCGGGTAAGACTAGTCGAGGTGGGCTGTGTTAACACGGACTGCCTGGTGCAGAAATGGTTGTATCCAACTAACTGCTAACTGCTGGTGGAGTTTGTGACTGTTAAATGCCGACCATTCAACATTCCACGCAAATTTACGGCTGTGTTTATTCTCGGTGTTTACAGCCCACCAAGCGCTAATGCTAGAATTTGTTAGTTGAACTTTATGGAGCCTATAACATGTGTGCACTAAATATAGCCTGTTTCGTATGTCGTTTTGTGTATATGGTTGAAATGACAATAAAACACAATTGAGTTGAGTTGACTGTCTCACTGTCCGTCTGTCTGTAAACGGTAGGCATGGCTTGGGAGTATACTCTAAAGCAGCGAAGCAAGTGCATTCTGGGATTTGGTGTCTTTCATCCACATGAGCCAAAAACAAATTTTCTGGCTTTTCTCGGCCTAGAAGCCACCAATTTCAAAAACAATTTCACATTTCTACTACATAAGTGACCCAATTTAAAGATATATTAATCTTTCCAACAGTGAAATATCTCTTTAACCACTTAGCCATTATGCCGCCTAATAAAGATATGTTATTCATATTGATTCATGCATCGATTCATCTCATTTCATCAGGCCTGGCCTACAGAAAAGAACAGTTTATATGTTGAGCGTTTCCAATGTTGTGTTCATGTGGTCATACTACAGAAGGATGTATTGCTTGTATATACTGAATAATACAGACAATAAGGAAATTCCATACTGAATCGCAATCGCAACATTTGGCTATAGATATCACAGTTAGATTTTTTTCCCATATTGTTCAGCCCGATTTCAATGGGAGATGTTAGCCCTCATATTAGCTGGTTATATTTCTTTATGTATGTATGTCTGTATGTATGTCCTCGGGCAGAAATATCTGGACTACAGGGCTAAAGTCGATCCTGCTGCAGCCAAACTTAATATGGCAAGGGTCTCCATCAATGTTGTGAGATTGTGAGTGCAGAATGAAATTTCATGTATGAAAATATGAGAGGCTATTATTATTAGTGGGCTAAAAGGTCCAATGTGTAACGTGTTTAGTTGTTCATGATCAAAATCTGTGTTGCCCATTCACAAACTTTTTCATGAATATTTACCTCCACCATCAATTCCAAGTATTTCCTTTTGGGTTGAAATTTTACATTTGCATTCGCATGAACTGGGGTAGACGTTCCATATTCATGCACCATCTTGAAATACGTTAGCCGGTAAGGGACATACAGGATATACTGCTCCACCTTTCACGTTTTCGCTGTCACATGATAAACTCACAGGTGCTGCTAATGCTGCTAATGGGTATCGTAGCTTCCTGGCCCAGGCAAGTTTGAAGAAGGAAACATGGAGGACCACATGTATTCAAAATCCAGATTTCAGGAACAGAAGTCTTCTTCTTCGCCCAGAAAAAGAAAAAGGATATTGAAAAGAGCAAGAGACCGGCTTTTTGAAGGTGAAGGCTACCGTAGCTGTTAATACGTACTTTGAACTGCGTGGTGCGAGAGAGTTCATTGCTATATATGATCGCAGCGCTAGATGAGAGAAATTCCTACACATTGGGCTTTAACCATGCATGTATAAGCATTGTCTTAAGTTAACCGTTCACAGTTTTGTTTTTGTTCATGGCTCACCCACTCGCTGTCTCTCATCTCCTGTCTTATCCTGCAATATTATCCTGGTTGTACATGAAACCATTGTCAACGTTAAAACTGTCAATCAACACATTTAGGGGCTTGCTAGGCTGTAGCTATAAAAATGAAAACACTTAACACTGCTGACCTGCGGAAACAAGACGTTATTGTCTCTCTTTCTCGAAGAAAATGGCTGTCAGTCATGCTGTCAGTCATTATTTTGGAGATTATGACTGTGCTCTGATCAGTCCATTTACAAAGAATACTGTGTAGATGAAACAGGATAAGGGAAGAGTGGCTAACTTTTGAATTCTTTCTTCAAGGCCAATCAGTAGTATACACATTTAGCATCAGATTTGTTTCAAACTTTTGTGCTCTGTCAGTATCTTAATTACATTCTGGGAAGAAAAAAAAAGTGTTACGTTATTTAGCCACCAATTAAACTGGCAGCTCGCCTTGGACTGAGGCTGATTTAGACACACAATGCAATGAAATGAAGTTAGCCTTGTAATGGGGGAAGCAAAGAAAACTTTATACCATAAATATTGGGTCTAACTAAACACCAAAGAGTAACTGCAATAATTAGAGAGAGCTTAAAACTCAAATGAAAACAGATGGAATAATGGAATACTCCATTAATTACAAAAGCAACAAAGCACTTTTGCAACTGAGGTGATTGCAAATTTAGCAGGTGAACACTGCACAAAGTCAGACAAATGATTACTATGGTAATTTAGTCCTGTTGATAAAACGTAATTTAAACAAAAATGGGGATTTTCAAATGATTGCTTACGATTAAAGACATACTCTGTAACTGTTATGCATTAAAGGCTGTTTTGTGAAGGCTCATATCACAGGCTTAAACAGAGGAAGACTCAAAGACAGGCATGTTCGGTAAAGGTTTGCGTTTACTGGGCGCCTGGGGAGCTCACCTGGTAGAGCGTGCGCCTATATAAAGAGGCTTAGTCCTCTATGCAGCGGCCGCCGGTTCAACTCTGACCTGCGGCCCTTTGCTGCATATCATTCCCCCTCTCTCTCCCATTTCAAGTCTGAGCTGTCCTGTCGCAAATAAAGGCCTAAAATGCAGAATAAATAATCTTTAAAAAAAAAGTTTGTGTTTACTTGGAATCAAAAACAGGCAAAGATCAGAAGCAGGCATGCAGATCAAAACAGGCAGACTTATCTACAAAGGGGTCAGGCAGGGGAGTCATGCAGGTCAGAACAAAAGGCTGGAAAGCTAAGATGTAAGCCCAATACACAATCTGGCAGGGAATGAGTGGAAATGGGCCGGTATATATACTGCTGATAAGTGGGGTAAGGAGGAAGGTCAGTAGATGGAAATGGTGGAAAAGGGGTTGCTGTAGGGCGAGTCTTGCATTGCCAGACCTTCCTCCACAGGAGGGTCTGGCTAGTCCACATAGCATTCCGGGATGGTAGAAAAACGTGCTCTGGTTTATTAGCATTTCTTTAAACCAATCACAAACGTCTTGGGTGGCGCTAAGCGTCAGGCGGAGCCACGGCGCCTCTGCAAAATAGCCTCGGGAAGGAACTTGTTTTGGTGGAACATGTATGTTCAAAGGTTGTTTTAGTCATGCAACAGAAAACTCAGATTGGACAGATAGTCTAGCTAGCTGTCTGGATTTACCCTGAAGAGATCTGAGGAGCAGTTAACCATAGTCCTAATAAATCCACCGGAGTTTAAAATGCCAACACAAAGGAAACCCAAGGCAACGGATATCCGGCCTAAATGAATGAAATCCGGTGGAATTTCAGTCGGCAACGGAGCAATCCTGCGAGTGGAACCTCGTGGATATAGACTACTGTAGGGCAGAAAGGAGCTGAAATGAGAATGAGAGTTAGCATATGACACAATTGATAAACAATCATGAATCATTCATTTAGTTATCCCAACAGCATTGACGAACACAACTTGTACTCTTCACTTTGATGAATAAAAGAATAAAACAAATAAAATCAGACTCCTCCATATGTTTAGCACTCTTCGCAACTCAGTTCCTTTTTAAGAAAACCTTTAAACTCAGTTGTCCTTATTATGTTTCTTTCAACAACACAAATCTGCTGACAGTTAGTACAGAGAGCGCAGGATGGTATTGTCTCCACCAAAAACTTAAATTCTGAACTTTATGTGATACCTAAGCCTTGAAGAAATCACGGCATAAGGGAGGGGTGGACACAGTGTACAGCCTCATCCATGCTTATTATGAAGATGAAGCAGCTCCAAGGTCTTTGGCTAACACAGTCTGAGCCTCCACACAAAGTAAGTGTGAAGGTCTCTGAGGCCCCTCAGGTTCCTTAACCATGACAACGCATACTATGACATTTCTTCATATCCAAATATGTTTTCTACCACAATCATCACTTCCAAACAATCACTTTTGTGTCCAAATGTCAATGCAAGTTGGTCACCTAGTTCATATGCAAACAACTTTTGTCTCCCCTTTGATGTTTCTTTCACTGAACACACCTACTTGTTCTATTTTAAAGATTTTTTTTTTGGCGGGGTGGGGGGGGGGGCATTTTAGGCCTTTATTTTTGACAGGGCAGCTTAGACATGAAAGGGGAGAGAGAGGGGGAATGGCATGCAGCAAAGGGCCCCAGGTTGGAGTCGAACCCGCAGCCACTGCATGAAGGACTTAGCCTCTTTATGTGGGCGCACACTCTACCAGGTGAGCTACTCAGCCGCCCTGCTTGTCCTATTTCAACACTGAAATCACATGAAATGAAATAACCTCATATCGTAACGGCAATATTAGTAGGACTAAGCAGTTTCCATTCCCCATAGCATCACAGTCTCCCTCTCTGAAGTAATTTTTATGACGGTCAACACCTCTAACAGACTGCTCCAAAAATTCAAATTCAATACCCGCCGCATAGCCACAGAGATTTATGAAGTGTCCTCTTAAAATCATACAAGTGAATGCCTGGCCAAACCTTTATTTCACAACATCTCTTGATTTTCTTTTGTGTGGAGGTAGGACACATTTTAACTGCAAATCGTGTAAATCTAAAACCACATTAAATGAAACTTCAATTCAAAAAACTACATATCTTAAGCAAGCCAGCAGATTCAGTCATACATGCTGAGGTTATCTGACCGGTGTCTCTTTGACACACAGCATCTTTACCTTTACACAGCTGGTCTGATCTAGGGGAGTTTCTCCGGTATAAAGGGCAGGATGGGACACTGCAGGAAGGTGAGATAAATGACGTGTGTATTTCACCGTTTTCACCCGCCATGTCAAGATGGGTGCCATCCATCACTCCACCACAATGACACTTTAAATTGGTTACGTCAAATTAACCTGATGTATCATGGCACCATGCTGGGGTTTCAAATTGGTTATGTGGCCTGCTATGAGCAATGGGTAGGCATTCATCAAGAGTGGCTTTTACTTGTCCCCTGGCAGGTTCTGGTGTACTGTACCTTCTTCTTTCCACCTGACCAGTAAGGAGCTACAGCTAGACTGTCATGCTAAGTCCCATGAATTAAGACACTTCCCAGATGCACGTAGTTTGACTTTGATATTAAAGTCACAACAACGTCCACTTGAGAAGATTTATTGACTGGTTTCAGCCAAGCATTTCACAAGCCTTTTGGTAGTCTCACTTTGCCAGACCCTACTCCAAAGAGCGCTGAAGGAGGGTCTGGCTACTCCACATGGCATTCGGGGATGGGAGGAAAACTTGCTCTGGTTTAATGGCATTTCTTTAAACCATTCAGAATTGTCATGGGCGGCGCACAGAGCCGCTGCATTGTTGAAACTGTATGAAAATCTATATAAGCATGTAAAGAGAAATTATAAAGTAAGACCGGTGGGACCAGCCCGGGTGGATTACGTGTATAGGGCAACGGCTTATACATTGTCCCATACTAGCACCATAAAATCTTGCATTTTATCTGCTTTTATATTTCTAACTGTTTTTAACTGCTCTTTAATGTTTAATTTCTTATACTACACTGTAACTTTTATTCTTGTATTTTAATCGTTTTTATGTAAGGCACTTTGAATTGCCCTGTTGCTGGAATGTGCTATACAAATAAAGCTGCCTTGCCTTGCTGCAAAATAGTTGTGCAAGAGAAAACTCAGATTGGACAGATCGTCTAGCTAGCCGTCTCAATTTACCCTGCAGAGATCTGAGGAGCAGTCAATAATAGTCCTCATAAATCCATCGAATTTAAAATTCCAACACAAAGAAAGCAGAAGGAAACGGAAAATACGTGCATACGGTAGAATTACCTGTGGCACCGGAGCAATCCTAGATGTGGAACGTCAAGGATATAGACTAGCCTTTTGGCAACCAAGTATGCAGAGGTGAACAGTTTATTTGGCCTTCTTTCATGGTGTTCAGCAAATGCCTTGGATGTACTATGGCTACGAGCCTCTTTTAAATGCTGACAACTTCCTGACAAATTTCCTGACACATTTCTTGTCAACATGTTAACGGTACCCCTAAGCCTTTCTACGTTTCTTCAAAATTGAAAGCAAATAATGGCAATAAATCTACACATACATTTGTAAAATTAAATAAAAAAATAAAATAAAAGCAAAAAAAACTACCTTTAAATGACCTTTGAAAATATATTGTCTGCCTACATGAAGCCATCATTGGAACATACGTTTGTATATTTACATAAATAAGGAACTTAACTGACTGGATAAAAGCTATAAAGAAACTATAATGGTCCATGTCAGTGCACTTTCTGATTGAACAACCCCAAAAAGGGTGGGTCATTTTTAACCAAGCCAGCATTCATCTTCCCTTGAGGATGAATTGTAATCATGTTTGTGATCCTTAACTTCTCATCTAGCACCATCATCAGGTCAGTATTTTGAATAAGAAAGTAAAAATGTAATCTCGAAAACAAGACAACTGTTAGGCAATTAACTATTTAATTTGTACAGACTTGTGGTATTTTCTCTTTCTCTAGTTGATATTTCCCCTCATGTGTATGCAGGTGTTCAAACAGACACAACTGGCTAAGCCCAACACCAAGTTGAGAGAAGGATAATGCAATTTTCCGACAATCATTTGCAGAACAAATAGCCATGATACACAAATCCATGAATCCTAATAGGCCCATTAGTGCAGATGTTCACACACCACCAATGCGTCCTGATATACAGTATGTCATGCATATCTTGGTGCAGCTATTCATTTAGCAGCAGGAGACAGAGCGTTGACTTTTCCCACATTCCCAAACATGCCGTCGGGCTGATCGAGGCAACACCTGTCGCCAGGAGAGGGAGGACACACACTGTTACATTAGGCGACACTGGAAGCATGGATGCTCAGGCTGTATGTAAGCTGATCAGAAGTGACACAACTCAATGATCCCCATCCACACCTCTACTCATGTGGAAAGTGCAGCCACAAGCTGTACGGCACTTTAACACATTTAAACATTTCGTGGCACTCGGCGCGGATGGTTTCTTCTTTGGCAGTCCCACAAAACTCAGGAATAGCAGGACACATCATGACAGGACTGCTCAGCTGTAGAAAGTTGTCAGACTGTATTAAATAGAAGTCCAGTTATTCAGACCAATCAACACCATGTCAGCATCTCTTTTTTCTTTCCTTTTTCACAGAGCTCTGATGCCACTGGTGCTTCTAATGCAAAATGTTTAAGGCAGAATGAACAGAGGCACGTCAGAAAATATTTTGTATTTCTTTGAAAAAGACAAAAATAATTTTGTAAAAGGACGGCATGCACACAAAAGGCTAGAGGTAAAAAAAGTTAACAATTCATGAATTAAGTTATTTACAAAACTTAGCAATGATATGTGAATAATCAGTAACATCAGTGAAGTATGTGAGTGCCAGGGTGAGTGTAAACGACCCATTCTCACGAAAGGGTTTGAATGACATTGGACAAAAACTTACGCACAACAATTCATATGATATCCAATCCGGTCAGGTGACAACCGGTCACATGACAGTTAAGTTTAGCGGTCCTTACAGTTAAATTTAGCTGAGGAAAAGGTGACTGTGAGCCGGGTACAGAGCAGAAGTGTATAAAGTACTAGAGACCCATACTTGAGTAAAAAGTACTCTATCAAAAAAGTGACTTGAGTAGAAGTAGAAGTGCTCTTTAAGCACAACACTTAAGTAGAAGTACTAAAGTATTCAACATTTTTTGTACTTAAGTATTGCAAGTAGTTTATTTTAAAATTTACTACTCAAGTACTGAAAGTAAAAGTACAAGTATTGTGTTATTTAGTTTTTAAAGAAAGCAGTCAAAAGTTTGAATACCATATTGTTTATATTATGTAAAATGTTCAGCCAAGGCTGTAGCCAAAGGAATTAACAAATATTATATTATATTAAAAATAACAAATATTAACAAATACTAAAATAAAATTTACAATTATCACACTGTGCAAGTAAAATGAACATCCTCTCCAGCACAGTAACGATTAAAGCCCCAAAAAACGTATCACACACTAGCTAGTAACATGTGTGATGAACAGGAAAGTTAGCAAGCTAGCAACACACAGATAAACTAGCAGCTTCACATCACAGGGTCAAATGGTTAACATTCAGGACTCACTACAGACTCAAACAACTCAGGGATAGCTTCATCTGCTGCAACAATAGTTACTTAGAGTACAAACTTACATTGTCTCTGACTTCTAAACGGGCGACCGTAATGAAAAGAAACACGACGCGATCTCTGGGATTTCTTACGTAAATTAGCTAGTTAGCGTACGTAACTAACGTACACACATGGTAACCTACACAGTCTCCGTAGCGTGAGGAATTCACAACAGTAACGAGTAACGATGCAGCACATAAAAAATGTATCCGAGTAAAAGTATTTCATTCATCGAAAATATGTACTCAAGTAAAAGTGGAAGTAGGAGAAAAAAATAATACTCCAGTAGAGTACAGATACAGCCTTTTAGTACTTAAGTAGAGTAGTGAAGTAGTTCTACTTCGCTACTATACAGCTCTGGTACAGAGTACCATGAGGTGAAAGTCATTTTAGAGGAAGTTGCAGTTGAGTTAGCCGACAAAAGGTGACTGTCCTGCAGCGACGACAGTTAAGTTTAGACACCACAACGACTAAGATTAGAACAAAGAATGTGGTTTGGGTTAAAACAGCGGTACCCTTAAGTAGAACTCCTGGGACACTAACACTTGTTTCCTGAGTGAAAGTCTTGTGCTTTCCCCTTAACTTCTTCGGGGAAAACAAACTCCACTCCTCCGCCTGAAAGCACCTGTGTTTAAGGATTCAATACAATACATACGAATTACAGTGCATTACTTTTCATCGCCATATGTATGAATGGTTCATGAGAACAGCCTGGTGTAAAATACTGTAAGTGCTGTAGACGTTACATGCATGTAAAAGAAAAGCCAGCAAACAAATCAAGGCAGACTGAACTGTTCAGCACCATCTACTATGGAGTGCGTTTTTTTTCTCCCCTCATTCTAGTCTTTGCCCAAAACAGTGAATATCTTATGTATACGTTAATATCTGCAAATTTTCCTATTGCAAATATATTCATGCTTACACCTATTGTGGGGGACGCACATCCAAAGTCTGCAAGTCCTGGTGACTAACATTTATACATCAATACATTTTTGCTGTTTTTTTCTCCACGTTTTTGAACCTTTTTTTAATGCTCTTTTATCAGTTTTTTCTTCAAATGCTATACAATTCAATAAAACACCCAAATTCAATAAAAGTAGTGAACGGATCATTTATTTTGCATGTGAAGAGCGTTGAATGGAACCATTCACCTTATTGTTTTGAACAATTTGGTTAAAGTAAAACCCAAATTTCTGATATAGAAACTTATTGAAAATGGGTCAAATTTGACCCGAAGACAACAGGAGGGTTAGTCCAATTGTAAAGAAAGTACTCCTGACCTGTCTGCTACTAATACTGATGCCCAAATTGGACATTATGTTCTCTCAGTCATTACACAGTGCAATTAAGTTTACCAAGAAAGCTAGAAAAGGCACATGACTCACCAATGGATGCATTAAAGGTCAAAAGATACTTTTACACTGAGACTCCTGCTGCTGTTCTCCAAAATGTGATACTGTGTACGAAGCTAAAGTGTCCTTCACTTTGAAGATGAATCCTTAGTCAATGATTATTATTCTCAGCCTGCTCATTACACTAATGGTCTTCAAGTCACAAGTGAAAGTTTCTTCTTTTAGAGGCAAAAACACAAGGGTCTGATAAACTTCGTTATTTTCCAGGGACTACTTCAGACAGAGCGCTTTGCCCCAGGAGAAATTAACCCACATTTAAGAGAAAAGGTGCCAGTAGCAAAACACCATGTCTAAGAGAGAATTGCTTTTTTGTTGAGCCATTTCAATTTTGCAATGTGAATCATTCATTACGCATGTCCGTAAAGCAAGGACAGGGTGATTTTCACTGTCAAATCAGATTTTAAAATATTGGAATTTTCAATGAACAATAATTGTATCGACACATTGCAGTCTTCACTTAGCCTAGAAATCTAGACGCACCCTAGCGGCAGCAAATGTAATTTGCAGCCAAGGGGATCTAGCAACTCTCCAAAAAAAAAAAAAAAATTCTGGTCAAGCCAATCACATCGTGTTTGGGGGCGTACGGTATAAGGACGGCAGAGTTGCGACGGTTCTGCGTGAATTCCCTGCTACTTGAAAACAAAGAAGATGGCTGCTGCTGCTGCTGGCGAACAGTGGTCTTTCGAATCGGCTTTGGCCGCGACTCTGGAAGACTTGGAGTTAAGCTCTGAAGTCGTTCTTAAAAAAGGAAGATGTGTTCGGAGTTTTGCCGACCGGATACGGCAAAAGTTTAATCTATCAAGTAGTGTTGCTCTGGTTGGCTATGAGTGCAGAGGGAATTTGAAAGACAACCGTCGTTGTAGCCCGTTGTAGTTCCCAGACCCAACATCTTGGTCCCCATCTTGATGTGGGTCTGGCTTGTCAGGCTAGTTTTCACTGCCACTGCAGGTCTAACTTGGTTGTTGTTATATCGTTATATCTCGTGCCCAAGGCCCAAGGATTCAACTGCCTTTTGCCTGAAGTAGCTGGGATATGCTCCTGCCCACTGATTGTGAAGAAGATATGTGGTGGATATGTGGTGTGGAGTATGATCATGAAGATCTAGCAGTTATAAAACCTTGCAAATCTAATAATATGCTTAAAAATATCCTTTTAATAGACAGTTACTATTTCCCTTTAATGAATAATATAACACCCAATTCAGTCTCATGACTTCAGTCTTGCTCTCGCTCATATTTACATTGACAATTCTTAACCTTGCCGTCTGCACAGAAAAATCGACATCAATGTCTTTTAAACAGAGAACGCTGCCTATTATTATAGGTGACAGGTCAACTCTATAATAGCAATAACTATTCTTATAATAATAATATCTGTCATAAATGTTAAGTATTACTTCAGTGGTGTGACGGAAGTCGATATATAAACATTAAAGGGAAGAAATTGACATGTGTCCTCACCTACAGTTACTGTATGTGTTCAATAGAGGGAGGTAAAAAGAACAGAATGCAGAAAATGAAAAGGGAGGGAGATATCTGATAATATATGGCATCTGTGTGGTATTATTATTATGGGACAAATGCATCTTTTCACATCCTGTTTGTTGACATATGAGTCGATTAAAATTATGTCTTGATCTTTTGAATACCGGTAGACTAGAGTATTGCGTTGTACTGCACTGCACGGGCACACACACACACACACACACACACACACACACACACACACACATACACACACACACACACACACACACACCTGTGAGTACAGGTCTGCTCATTGGGAGCAATTTGGGGTAGTGTCTTTGACATTGACATGTGGAAAGGAGGAGGCTCTGCCACCCAAACACAGCTTCTGCAAGTGTCTTGCATGTGTTCTTTTTCTCTTTTTTACAAAAGGTAATTTAAGTTACCCATGGTCATTTATTTGCTATAAGCAAATAATCAATGAGACATGTTAAAGTCTCCCTCAGGGCTTAAAGGCAAATTGAATACATCTGCACAAAGGTTTGATCTGGTCATTTCATTTGGCTAAATTTGGCCAAAAAGGCATCTACAGTATGTTATATATAATTGTCAATTACGTTTGAAAATGTGATTTTGACCTGCACTACAATAAAATAGTCAGTGGAATGCTTTTGAATTAATGAATACATTCTGCTCCATTGTTTAAAATATTTGTGTTAGCTTGCTACTGTTAAATTTGGTTTGGCAAGCCACAGCTGGCTGGGAGCTTTCCAATTGTTCATGTGTCAATAGAGTACCAGTGAGTCTTTGCCCCACATTAGCAAACCAGCATTTCAAAGAGTTCTAACATTAACTCCAAGAAAAAGGCAGAGTCTCATTAATGGAGGCTTAAAGAAGAAAGATAAACTTTGTCTGCTTCAACTGTCAATCTGTGGTTTGCATGTAGACGAGGAAGGAAGACAAAGGGACAGAAAGACAGAGACAGAATGAGGTTAGACCACACTACACACCGAGACCCCATCCATCACATACACACACAAGGGAACTAGGTGGCACAGGGGAGCGCTCCTTGAGTCATCAAAATGCTGCAGAGGAGGGTCTAGCAGGGGTCACCAACCTTTTTGAAACTTAAAGCTACTTCATGGGTATTGAGTCATATGAAGGGCTAGTTTGATACACTCTTCTGAATTAATGATAAATGATACTCATCTATGTGAAGACACTGATCATGTTAATGATTTCTCACAATAATTATCAACAATGACTTAACAAGGTGGGAAACAGATAATATCAATATTCAATTTTTATTTTTAAAGAACAGGCCTGAGGTCTACTCATGTGGTCCATGGGGGCTACCTGGTGCCTGCGGGCACCGTGTTGGGGAGCTGGTGGTAGCTAGTCCACATAACATTCAGGTATAGGAGAGAAAAGGGCTCTGGTTAATTGGCATTTCTTTAAACCAATCACAATCTTCATGGGAACGTGCTAAAGGCCGGACTCAATAACAGCTATTTTAGCAGTGCGACAGAAAACTCAGATTGGACAGATAGTCTAGCTAGCTGTCTGGATTCAGACAGAGACAGAGACCCTGCAGAGATCTGAGGAGCAGTTAACCATAGTCCTCACAAATCCACCGGAGTTGAAATGAGGGACATCCGGCAGGATTTACAACGGCACCAGAGCAATCCTGTGAAACTTCCTCGATACAGACTATCAAAATGTTAATGAAACATAATGGACACACTGGCTATGTTTCATTTTTTTTCAATATACACACTACCTTGGGTGCGTCTCTTTGTCCAGGGCTAGAGGCAAGGAGGTTGAGAGGGAGGAGAGGACTGAGGAGTTGAGTGATAATGCACTCCATGTTAGCTGACCTTTTCTCTTTCTCTCCAGCTGACGAGCAGCAGTCTGTCAGGAGGAACCTCAGCGTGTTTGAGTCAAAAGGCTGGGTGTTATGAAGACATTACTTTGTAGAAAAGTCTAGCAGAGAAGAGGAGAGAGTGTGTGTGCTGAGGACTGTGTGCGTCGACAGATTGGGAAATTGTGATTGAACGACCTGATGCGTGAGTTTGACACAATTGCCCGTGCGAGTGCACACGTTATCATCCGCCTCCAGCACAGACCGGTCTTCCTCTATCATGTGAAGTACTGGCTTGAGCCCTTTAGGGTGGCACATGGCGTCTGTCATGCTTTTGTATCTCGGGCCACGAGAGAAAAAGCCCCTAGCTGATGCTGCCCTCATGTCTGCCCATCAAGGTATTCATCAGTATTTGAATGCAGCCTCTACAGTTTCTCTGACGCCCAACGAAAAAAGACAATGATTTGTCAGGAAAATGCAAAAAAAACCCATCTTCTCTCCTCTCCAACTGTCAGTTTTTGAAAAAATAATATTTTCTGAGCTTTTTCGCTTTTGTTGTTGATTACAATGACAGGAACTGTTATCTCAACTACTGTGCAAAATTACAGAGGCAAAAACACTGGCTATGTAATTCTTTTTTGATTAACAGTGTTTGTTTGCAAACTTTTTTTTTTCATTTGTCTGCTTTTTATTTGGGAAAATATTGGCACATTAAACTCACACTCGCACTTTCTTTGCCTCATTTGATAAATGTACTTTATTTATTTTTAAATAATCACACGTCTTTAAATCAAAGATTTTCCTGTCTCAGGCAATTAGAAGTTGCCATGGCAGCCATGTAGGCAGATTTGTTTTTTCTTCGATCAGAGCACGAGGTGATGACAAAGTTAGATGAATCCTTCACTCCAAAAATAGTGGCACACACAACATCCACCCACGCGTACATACAGCCATGTACAGGCAGAGTGTGAATGTATCGGGCTCAGTTCACGCTGAATGTCACTTTGAATTCACTTTTAAATATCCCTCTGAGGTTAAAAAGCAATGAAGAATATTTGCATGAGAACGACATGTTTTGCCTTCTGGCGTATTTGGAAGTACCTTGTTTTCTCTTCTCTTGCAGGGCTGACTGGGAGCACCTGTGCCCAGTGCTCCCAGTCACTATTAAAGTTGGCACCTTATAGTCCTATTGGAAAGACTCTCCATGTGCTTAGTTTGGATTTGTTGTCACCTACACATCATATTTCCCCACATAACCACTCACTGAAACCACTGACTTTGCTGTTATCCACATTTTTTCTGTGATTTAATTCATTTATTTTTTTCTTTTTCAAAATCAATACATTTTCTGGCGTCTCGCGCTGAATTTGCCATGGCCCTTTGAGCAGGCCATGACCATTTTAAGACAGGATGATATTTTAAAAGGAAAAAAACAACAACAGTATGACCAGGCATTTATGCGTTGTACATATATGTTTGTAGCTTTGATTTAAAAGTAATACTATATGTGTTAAAGCAAGCCTGGGTCCTTTTGGACGTTCGTCTGCAGCATAATAAGCTGTAAGATAAGATAAGCCTTTATTGATCCCCAGAGAGGATATTTGGTTGTTGCAGCAGCACAAGGACAGCAATAGTACAGTAAAAAATAGAGAAAAGAACAAAATAACAGGTATATATATATTCAATATACTGTAAAAAAAAATAGAAAACTATAAGCTACAAGAGCATAAAGAGACAAATTGCAAGGTAAAGTAACAGTGGAGAGATTAGTAAAAGCAGAGTCTGGACTGGAGTATGAATTGTGTCTATGGCAGGAAACGCAAGACATGGAATCACATTTGCGATCTGGCTAATCACAACACATGCTAGGTGTAAATGGAAAGGTTATTTAAAGGCTCTGAACACCCACACAGGCATTATTCACACACACACACACACACACACACACACACACACACACACACACACACACACACACACACACACACACACACACACACACACACACACAACACAACCCTAACATACACATAAATATGCAAATTCCTTTGTTGTTCATCCACATTGTTGTTGAATGTGAACAGCAACGACTCTATTACCAGCCCACAAGCCATTGTGACCCTTCATCCCTCCATTCAACTAATTCGTCATTTCACTTGTCTCATTAACACAATAGTGCGTTCAGCGTCCACTGGTGCAGAAACAGAAAAATTAAAAGGGTTGTTCAACGATTTCACCCACAGTTCAAGCCTTTTAGAAAGAAACAGAATAACTTCTAGACCAAAGTGGTCCTGTTTTATTGAAATTATGCAAGTCCATCAATACAAAATTTTTTGTTTTGTTTATTGTAACATCTATTTCTTTTTTAAACCTTGAAGGCATAGCATGATGTATACAGAGCATTCAATCAATAGCTTGTGCTTCTGTAGTGAGCCGCTCACTCTGCTCATTGGCAGCCGCCCACCACTGACATTGAGCAGTTGCCAGACAATATTTAGAATAAAATGTTACGTGTTTATTGGCCTGCTGTTAGCTTACAGTTTGTCTCCCTAATTAGTAGCTTCACACAGACATAGAATAGCTGTCCATGACCTGAGTGCATTTCTACATTATGTTCTGTCTACAGTTTCAATGTAGCATGAGAGCAGCTACACATTTTGTCTTGTTTGCTCGATATGAAGCCATATTTCTTGGTCACGCTTTAGCCAATTAGTAGATGTGATGGTTGCTGTGTATCTATGAACTTGACTCTATTCGTTCTGCCTCTTAGTCAGCTATAAATCAATTTATGCAGCTTTAAGGCCTTACAAACAAGTGTAGATGTCATACAAAAATAATGCTTTGAAACCTTAGCTTCCTCCCTGCTTTTTATGGGACAAGTCCTACATTTATAACACCAACTGGTAACGCAAATGGACAGGGCCAAAACGGCTTCATGGAAAGAGTGTTCTTAACATTGTTACAGGCAGACATTCATTTTGATTTGGAGATAAGCAACGGTCACATTAATGATTAGAGTAGATAAATGTAATGTTTCGCGGTACGTCTGTGTTTAACATGGATTTGTTTACCACTGTTGCCAGGCAGCCTGCAGCGCAGTTGATCTCTGCGCGAGCTTCGCGGAAAGTTCAGACCTGAAAGCGAGCCGATAGAAATGGCAGGTGAAGGCGGTGTTCCCTTTCTCTTAATACATCCATGGCTGTTCCTGCAAAGAAATCAAAATATAGCTGTAAATTTCAACAGTGTTGGGCGCAACAATTTACATGCATCTTACCTAGTCATATCGACAACCTCCACGCTTTTTGTAAGGTGTGTCGCATTGATTTTAACGTAGCGCACTGCGGGAAAAATGACATTACCCAGCACATTAAAACACAGCGGGTCTTACAGTACACTTAACAGTATACCAGAATACCACAGAGGCACCTTGGTACCCTGTTGGCCCCACAGGTGTCATTCCCGACCACACATACTTTCAAATCTGTGCAGAGGTTACATTTTAACACACTTAGGAGGTACACACTTGTATGCTGTAGATGAGCAGAAATCACATGAGCCCCTGGGAGGTTTCTTGTTGATTGAACCAATTTCCAGAAAGGATGGTCAATCAGTCAGAGTTAAGTTGCTTACCATCACTTGTGTTGCCCTAGCAACAGCACATGAAGTGTCTTCAGAAAGCATCTAAAGCCATGTGGAATTTCCAATACTATGTGCCGCTACGACCAACAGGGGATTCAGATTGGATCCAGATATCACTGTCAAAATTTTTTTTTTAGTGAATAGATCAAAAGTTAAACTCAGAAAATAAGTATTTAAGTATTTCTGTATCATGATAAACTGAGTTATGCAGCACAATCTTGAACGTCTTTGATAAGTCGCATGTGACTCTACTTGTGGCCAATGCAATTATCATGATTTATAACTACATAATGTAGCCCACACAAAGGATATTTCATGTCAGAGCGGAAACTGTTCTAGGAATTCATTAAACTGACACAGAAGTGAGAGAGAAAGTAAAAAAATAACAGTTTTGAGCTGCCTGTTCTCACAGCCAGACATGGGTCAGGATAACAACCTAATTATGAATATCAGCTAGACTAAAGCGATGATTATGGACTTTGGGAAGAAGCAGGGAATGAACTTTGCCCCCCTTAATATCAACGGGTCCTCCATGGAGAGGTTGGAACCCTCACCCAAGTACCTTGGTGTCGACGTTACCGAGGGTCTGACCTGAATGCTGCAAACTGATTCAGTTGGGAGAAAGGCAAGGCAGAGGCTGTTACACCTCAGACGCTTGAGGAAATTCCAGGTATCCCCTCAAATACTGAGCAATTCCTACTACTGCATCATAGAACGCGTCCTGCGGGGGAACATCACTGCCTAACAGTAACAAATACGCAGAATCTATATATGAATTTCAGTGCCTTACTTTTCAAAGGCTATATGTAAAAAATAATTCATGAGAATCTGTTGCTCTAACACATGGTGATGGCTCTTTTCAGCAAGAGGAAATAGGACATTTGTAAGAGGAAGGTAGAGGAAAGTTATCGCCAATGATGATAACTTGCTCCAGTGTGCCACAAAAACAAATCAAGTGATGTAAATTGGACAGGAGCCTGAAGCGTACAGCCAAATTAACAGATGGCTTCACCAGGAATCTGAAAGTTAACTGCCCAGACTTTAAACTCATTAAAAAACATGTGGGCTGGTTGTTGAGTTGAGACACTCGCACATCAATCTGAGCAAGACTGAAGAAAGTAAGTAATCTGAAATGGAATGTGCAGACTATTCCAACACGGCCTATGCATTTTCAGCTTCAAGACAACAAAACTCCCTCGAGCACTTGACAGTGCTTGTGTCTTGTGTTTGATACAGCAGGCACATGATGACACCACGAGAATGGGGTCGGCCAACAAATCCCTTAATGACATACTGTATATTCTCAAACCTATGCTGTCAAAGCTCATGCTAAATAGGTTCTCTTTCCCAACCAAACTCTCGGGTGAGATGAGTTTATTGATTAGCACACGTTTCCAGGGAGTAGAAACTAATCAGTGAAAGCACTGGTGAAGTGGTTAGCTGGAATCACAAACTATACCGAACCTTAAAAAGCTATTTGACTTCCACTATATCTTTCAATCTTGAATAGTGCTGGTCAAAATATATCACCTAATATTGAACTTTTTTTTGATGACAGTGTAAATTCCATTATAAGATCTGATGGCAGATCAGTCCAAAACTCTACAACATTACATTTACAATGATTTAAAGGTCCAATGGCATGAAAATTTCACTTTATGAGGTTTTTTCACATTAATATGAGTTCCCCCAGCCTGCCTATGGTCCCCCAGTGGCTAGAAATGGTGATACGTGTAAACCGAGCCCTGGGTATCCTGCTTTGCCTTTGAGAAAATGAAAGCTCAGATGGGCCAATCTGGAATCTTCTCCTTATGAGGTCATAAGACATCATGGCTTTCAAACGAGCAAAGTGGCAGTTGGTGAAGGCCACACCCCCACCCTCCACCTTGCCCCCCCTCCCCTCTCCTCCTCAATATGCACATACTAAGGAAAGCTCATTGTGGGACTGGCTCTAGTGGCTGTAATTCTGCACCAAGGCTGAATTTCGGGAAAGGGACTTCAGATACAGTATTAGGGGACCACTAAGGTCTATTTAAAAGAGACTTCAGATACAGTATTAGGGAACCACTAAGGTCTATATAAAAGAGACTTCAGATACAGTATTAGGGGACCACTAAGGTCTATATAAAAGAGACTTCAGATACAGTATTAGGGGACCACTAAGGTCTATATAAAAGAGACTTCAGATACAGTATTAGGGGACCACTAAGGTCTATGTAAAAGCATCCAAAAAGCAGCATGTCATTGGACCTTTAAAACCGAAACAAGAGAAAAAAAATTCGAAAATGGTTGTATTGTATGCTATCTTTAGCGTGAAGTATAACACATACGACATTTGTAAGAAATATTTTAAGTGAAACTTCTGTCCACTAATCAATTCAATCAAGTCAAGATTGACACAATCGTGTCAATCAAGTTATATTTTGAAGAAAGCTTATATCATCATTTATCGGCACTGTACAGAAACTCTGACAGCAAGGGTTGGCCTTGCTGAGATAACGCACTCAAATGAAGCAGAATAGCGGGCCTGAAAAGAAAGGTCATGTTTCATGAAGAGTACGAATAGAGCACCCAACAGGAAAATGAATCAACAGAATCACCTTGTATCTGAATAGAGGGAAGAATCTTATTAAGGCGGGTTACATGAAGGTGAGGCAACTGAGGATAGCAGAGAAGAGGGGAGGACAAAAGACGAGAAAGAGAAGGAGAGATGGATGGGTGGAGAGAGAGTCGGAGCCTAATACCCTATCGCTCTTTTAACATCTGTCGGCTTGCTCCTAAAACCAGGGAAGCAGCTGCGACTCATCTGCTGATTAGAGCTGTAATCAATCACTCATCACATTGTGTGTGTGTGTGTGTGTTTGTGGAAGCGCTGGATGAATACGTGCAGTTGGAGCAGTGTAGGGTTTTTCCATAGTGGAGGGGTTAGGCTTGGCGCTGGTATGGTGCAAGTGTTTTTCCACTGCACCGCACAGCAGAGTTCTAGTACCCGAGATCGGTTTTGGTCTCCAGACCGGTCACAAGAACAATTTTTGAAGGTTTTGTCTGGGAACCGGCCGCACTTTTACTCTCTTCTCTCGGTATCAGATAAAGAGGACTCGGGATTATATTACAAGACCGGTCAAGACCACAACAGTCTGTCCTCCTGACCACCCTCTCCACCCCACACTGGTCCAACAGCGGAACACCTTTCTTTTAGAGGCTCTGACAGCATCCATGTCGCACAGACCCCTACAGGAAATCTTTCCTGCCACAATCCATAAAACTGTATAACCATTCACAGCTGTGTGTGAAATAACTTTCTCACTACCTCACACATTACGATATTGCACTATTATTACATTATTACATTCTCATCACAGTAATGTGGGGGTAGAAACTTTCCTGTCATGGTTATCACATGATCAAAAAGCATCATATTGCAACCAATGGTACTATTACAAGTGGTACTTCTTCATGCATTAAAACATATCTTTCCCACGTCACATCCCTGCACATGCCATTGTCTTATCTCCTTTCAAATAAAGAAAAAAAAGGAAATGAGGGATGTTCTGCTCTGAATGCATGAGTAGTTATGTTTTTGTACTGGTATATGCTGTTTGTGGTGTGCATTGAATCAAAACATGCATAGGTTAATGTGTTTACAGCGTAGTGCTGGTAATGCTAATGCATGCATGATAGGTTTGTGTGTTTATTGTTTAGAATATTTGTATTTAGTTTGACACTGATGTTTGATGAATTTGCCCTCTGACTCATCAGCAAACACAAGCAATCAAAATAAACAAATCATGTTGGGTCATGTTTGAATGCTATTTGGAAAATGTTAAAGGTAGCATTATCTTTTTGCTCATAGTGATTCTAATGCAATACATGTTTTTAGTGTTTCTTACCAAATATTAAGTCAAATAGACCCTTTAGAAGTTTCTTTGAGGATAAAGACAAAAGAAAAAAATTAGAGAATCTTCTCAACCAACAGCGGCAAGGTAGAGAATAAAATAAAAAATTCAAGCAGTATCATTACTATTGCTTTGAGAAGTAGGCTCTGCGTTTTGGATCTGGTTTCAAGTGATTGGTAAGTGTTCACACGGAACACTTTTATACATCTTATCATGTGACTAACTAGCTAAGTTTAGGCAACAAAACTATGTTGTTTAAGGAATTAAATGGCATGATTAGGTTTAGGCAACACAACCTTGGTTATAAACGAGAAGAAGATCATGGATTAAACTGATGGACCTAATGAGTCACGAACGTAATGAGTCATGGACCTAACTACATCACGAACGTACAGTAACTATGTCACGGGCTTATGTCTGTTACAAAGCCAGTGAATTTAAACAAAGTCACCATTTACTTTGGGTTTCACACAGGACCCTAACTCCGGTATCCTGGCTGAAAGTCCTGTGTTTGTGTGACGCTTTCATCACCCCAAATACTTCCTTATACGGATATTTGCACTTATACTATATGTATATAGTATAAATACTATATGTATACTATAAATGTCCCTTTACTTCCTCATCGTCTCCCACAATTATTACTACTGCCACTAGAAGTCTTTACTAAAAGGGTAGTTTATATCGACAATGTTTAATTTCCGGGATTGTTCAGGTGCCGTCGGAAATTCTGCCGGATGTCCCTCATTTTCGGCCGGATATCCCTCACCTTCCGCTTTCTTTGTCTTGTAATTTTAAACTCCGGTGGATTTCTGAGGACTATGGTTAACTGCTCCTGAGATCTCTGCAGGGTAAATCCAGACAGCTAGCTAGACTATCTGTCCATTCTGAGTTTTATTTTTTTACATCTAAAACAACTTTTGAATGTACACATTCTATCAAAAGTTCTTTTTTATTTTGCAGAGACACCGTCATTGTATCTGGCACTTAGCGCCACCCAAGACAATTGTGATTGGTATAAAGAAATGCCAATAAACCAGAGCATGTTAGTCTTCCAACCCAGAATGCTGTGTGGACTAGCCAGACCCTCCTCTGGAGTGCTGTGGAGGAAGGTCTGGCAATGCAAGACTACTAAAAGGGGTAAATGTAAATATGGGTCGTTATAAGCTGCTTTTACAGTCGACCTATAAGGCTGTTTGCTTGGTGAGGACGGTCTGAGAATATGCATGTTAATAAAAACTTTCTCATCTGAGTTTACTATTAATACACACTCATTCTCCCTGCTTTAAAGTGTGAGTGTAGCCAAGTTCTCTTCTTACAGATACTGTATAGATGGCAAGATTACAAGTCCCTGAATCAGCCTTAAACAAATACAGAATGGCTGTGTTGATGGGTGTTGCATTGTCAGCTGTAGTGTCCCTTTTAACTGCTCTTTTACCAATGCGTTGTGTAAACGATGACCTTCATATCTTAAAGCAAACCTTTCTCCACAGCAGATAACTATATATAAAATATGATGAACAAATTCACACCTTTTGTACATATACTGTTTGTATCATATAGTTAGTTGTTAGTAGCAGTTGTAGAGTGTCCGTTTCATGTCATATTAACGACATGAAAATCTTTTGCATTTGCCCATGTGTAATATTACCTGGATATCTTTGTACTTTGCTTTGATAGTTACAACAAAGAGCCGTATGTGCACATGCCACGTAAGACTGCCAGAAGATTTCTCTCTACGACTTCTCCTTTTCTATTCTGTTCCAAACCTGAGATTTATATTTATATATCAATCTTCTCTCAGGAGCTCGAGGCATCTTTAACACCAACACACTTTCATCAGTGCATGTGTGTGCCCAAATGTGTGTTTGTGCACACGGCAACATGTACTTGTAGATGTGTGCGGGAGTGTATGCGTGCTGCTTTGCAAGCGCCTGCCGAAGGAGACAAACAAACACATCTCACACTGTGCCCCCATGGTATCCAGGGAACAGAATATAAAAGATAGAAGGAAATACAGGAAGCCTGCGTGAGGGGATGCAAACAGATGCTCAGGGATGAAGAGAGAAAAAGAAGTCAGGAAACAAGGCCACATACGCTTGTCGAGTTAGATTTCAACACATCCAGTGAATGGCTCCGAGCTCTATTTTTCAACCCTATAATGTCCTCTTACACATCTACAACAGAAACCCCAGCCATGTGATTTGGCTTAAGATTTTTACTGAGTATAGCAAATGTGGAAGATTCTGCTAAAATTATATGGATACCTATATTTTTTTCAAATAAATATAAAAATTAAGACTTTTTTTTTAAAAGCTTCAATATCTGCTATGTGAAAAATATATAATGCCATTGATGTAAAGACATTGAATCCATGTACAGATGGTAAAATGACATCAAGTAACAAATCCACAGAAAATCACCCAACACTGAGACTGAATGGAGCTTGGTGCCTTTGTTACGACCCCTCCCTTTTCTGCCTGCTGTTGGCTTCTCTGGCTTTCCTGACTGATGCTACGTTTACACGTGGCCGACTATTTTCATAAACGTACATTTCAATCTTTCCGTTTTCAAAAATAACATCGTGCACAGCTGTCAGTTTTCAGAAAAGTGTTCGTTTACACGTCCAAGGTGTATATATATATATGCCGTCCATGCAGTCAAGAGCATGCCAAACCTGTAGGTTGCAGTGTAACGAGAAGTTCAAGCCCAAGTTAGCCAATCAAACCTCCGTTTGTCTCAGTTTACATGCAAACGTGCAAACAAAGTTTTTAGAAAGACTCGTTTTCAAAGGCGAATTCTCCGTTTGCGTGTAAACGAAGGGTACAAACAAAGGGAAATGTCTCCGTTTGTAAAAATAACCATGTACGTGTAAACAGGGTCTGAGTTGGCAGTTTGGGAGGGTTCGTTAGTTAATTGGTGGACACCTGGGTAGGCCTCAACCAAGATTATTTAAGCAAGTCATGTCTCATTGTTGTGTCTCTGCCTTCTCCTTCTCCTTGGCTCCACATCTCCTTGTTTGGGTTTGTTTCACCTCTTCTGTTGCAGTCGTCATCTATCCACACATCCTTCACTCACCCACATACCTCACACACTACTGATACCATTGATTCAACACGTTATGATTCTTTCAACCCGTTCTCACTCTGAACTCGTAAAATACGGACGTTTGGACAGTGGCTGTCAGCGTCTGAAGCGACGAAAAAGGCGTCCTTCAGCGTGTTTGTATAACGTACCAGGGAGAGCAGGCAGCTACACGGGGTTTAGCGAGTAGTATGTAAGGCCCAAATTCCGCTAGGGGGAGGTTGGTTGGGTTGGTGGATGGGTCAAACACAGGACTTTCACCCAGGAGACCGGGGATCGTGTCCCGAGTGTCACCGAAACGTAAGCCCACCCACAGCCTTTTCCTTAACATAACTGCGTCAAAGGGGATGCCAATAGTCCTGACCAAGTGCGTTTAGTTAAAGCGCGTTATATGGCACTAAAGGAGACTTTTAGTGTCAATAAGAACGATAAAGGCACCTGACCAAGCGTCTGTATTTTACGAGATGGGAGTTAGAACCTGTTGATTCTTTTGTTAAGTTATTTTTTTCATTTAACAGTAAACAATTAATTGGCACTTTAACCTGTCTGGTCTCCCCTCTTTGTCACATGTGTTGAGCTGGTTTGTGACACCTTCAACTGGAATCTATTTGAATAACCCAATGATGCATTATTCCCAAATTTGTGAGTGGGAATTTTCTGAAAGCTCGGACTTTATAGTTGTGACATATACTAATATCTGTTATTTACCATATCCTTGTTCTTGGCATGAAAGGCAGAAAAACACAAAAACCAAACAATCATTAACAATTTTTGGTGGAGGAAGTTGAACATCTAGCAGCTAAAAAGTGAAAATGGAAAAGGAATTGGCGGAGACTTCATGTTGCACTGTGTTTGTAAAGTGTGCCTGTGTTCATGTGTCAGCTTGTTTTAGAGTTATTCTGCTCAACAGTGGCCACCAATTTAATATTGCAGCTTAAAGGTCCTATTCATGCTGAACAAGGAGTTTTATCTCCTTTAGAGATCAACCAGGTTCAATATGTACTAGTCATAACCATCTGTACACATTAACCAAAATACCGTACTGCAGCCTGATGACTGAGTTCAGTCTCCCTGTTAGTAAGATTAATTAATATTACATCATTGGTTTTGGGGGATGTGTATTCCTGACAGCCATCTGTCCTCTGAAAGGAAACCAGTCTGTTTCTGTGACTCTGTACTCCAGCTGTGCAGTTCACTCCAGAGGCCTTGCATGTGTGTGTATGTGCATACAAAAGTCGTGTTCCAACATTCATGCGTGATGTTTAATTTGTTGTCACAAAAGGCCTTTAATCCCTGTCATACTATAATCCTTTTTATACGGGTGCCTAAGTAGACCATTTAGAAGAAAAATCGGCTTTGTCTCCCACAAACACTCTTAAATTAACCATTGGTTTGTGTCCACTTCTCTTTGAAAGCAACCATTACAAACTATCTAGCACACACAAGTACATCGGTGTATTTCTGTTGTTGTGAGGACTATCCACCGAGTTCATACGACACAAAAACCAAGAACCACAAGGCAATGTTAATAAAAAACTTTAGCTCCGCATGAAAACTAATCTTGCATGCCCCGTAGTCATTTCAATAACACCACTGTGTTGGACAACAAATATGTTGATGCAGAGGGCTAATGTGCAAAAATGCACAAGGCTGTCCCGCAAAAAGTAAAACCAGACTCAACTTTTGCTGCAATACAGAGTGACATCATCCAACAGCCCACTGTTTTTCCCTAAAAAAACCTTTTCCAAAAGTAAACAATGAGGCTTATTTCAGGCATGTTGCATTGACATCCATTATCATGAAATGTTTTGAGAGGATCATGGTTTCTCGGCTCAGGAAAGAGGTAGATGTATTAACATGGTCCATTCATGCCACCTGGGAATATCAGGGACTGCCCCCGTGATTACGTTGTTTTTCCGACTGCCAGCGTTCATGTTCTGTCATATTGGCGTTTGGCAACTTGTTGCATGACTGACACCAACTGTTGGGCGTAGCCTAGAGCATCAGGTGTGTGAAAACATGGAGGCCACAATAGCAAAGATTTGCTGCTGTTTTCTTATGCGAGCACCTACTTGACTTTAATCAGTTTACTTGTTACTGGCAATAGCACACAACTTTTATAACTAATTTGTTACTAATGGACGACTACAACCTAAATCGATAGCACATTGTGGACGTTGGCAAAATATAATACATGCATGTGTGAATTTTCTATATTTAGGAAAAGTTTCTCACCCTTCAACACAGTTGAACGATCGTCGGCCATGTTTCTGTACGCAAGTTGTCAACAGCGCGTCACCAACTGGGAAACTCTGTTAGCAAAATCTAGCCCCAGTTTCCCACCTCTGATTCCCACATGATGTGACATGAATGATGACGTTTTCACTGGGAAAAATGTTTTTACGATGCCCATGAATGACGGACAGACCCTTACAGTTTGCTTACAAGCGGGGACATAGCACAGATGATGCAGTTGATAGCATCACACACCTGGTAACTTAACTTAACCTAAAAGACACCAAGGCATATGTATGCCTACCGTTGGTTGTTATTTTAGCTCAGCTTTTAATACACTGCAGCCTCACATGTGTATTCAGAAACTGAAACAGATGTGGAGGAGCAGGGGCGGAGTGGGACCAAAAAATCTACCGGGAAGTTTCCTAGACCACCGGCCCTCGGGCAGGGGCATTTCTAGGACTTGAGGTGGTTCGGGGCTTAGCCCAGACATATTTAAATAAACTGAATGCAATGCGAAACAGTGAAGCCTGTTAATACCCTGTGTATTTTTATTTTAGCTTCCATTTTGTAGATGTTAATTAGATGGCACCAACATTTGGCCTAATCATAACTGGCCTGGCATCCCAAAGGACAGGTATTTGTTTCCAGATTTGTGTGGTGACTTATGATGAGCATTAAACACTTAATTTCCTGCATTCTGGTGAATTTGTATTCACCTATTTCTACCTTTTTCTGAATCAATTTATGCTGGAAATATCTTTATGTAAAGGAAAACATAAATTACAATCCAAATCTAAAAAACATAATGGAAAATATTGCAGTAAGGCTCTCAGGCATTCTGTATTGCTTTCAACTATGTATTCTCCTTTGGATCGACTTTTCTAATTATAGCTGAGTCAGCACACATGTAGCCTAGACGTCATTTACTCTTCCCTCCTTTTTTGCATCTTTTGTTGAGGAAGTAACCTCCATGAATGTGCATATGACAATTATTCACCTCAATGATACATTATTCATTTTAAGTTATTAATAAACCCCTGGATTGTAGGCTAATATTTAAGGTGTTTGAGCAAGATTTCTGCTCATGTTCAAAACTTTGTGCACATTAAAAATATAACTCACCCCATCTGTGTTCTCTAAGATTTGGAGGAGTCGTGATATTCTGCGAAAAATAAAGTTATAGTAGGCTATTACAAGAATAAAGTCACAATATTTCAGAAAATAATCTACCTGCACCATAGTCTGATGTGCATTACGTGATATCTCTGCTTATATATAGATCTCTTGTATTGAAATAAGAGGCTGCACAGTTTGACCAGTGGGCAGCGGCCTCGAAACACTCAAACTCAAGCTACCAATTATATGCACAAGTAGACTCGGTGGCCATTATCACCTGGTTTGAATCCAAAACTGGTGCACAGATTTGGCTAAGTTCAGACACACACACACACACACACACACACACACACACACACACACACACACACACACACACACACACACACACTGTCACACACATCTAACCACACAAACAATGAGAAGGAACATGGACACTGGCAGCCCTATCAACAACCGTGGCACTGCTCCGATTAGCACAGAGGTGGTTGCTTTAGAATGCCAATAAAGCAGTAAAGAATAGGTCCAGGGTGACTCAGACTTTGGTATACCCCTAAAGAGACACACACACACACACACACACACACACACACACAATCCAGGCTCCAGCTCACTGCGGCTGACAAAATGTCCCACTCAATCATGTTCTCTTTTTCTCCACCTTCATTGTCACTCTGCTCTGCTACATCGTTGCTGCAGACACAAAACACACACTCACACCCACACCTTTCACTCTCTCTTACCCCTCATTTCTAATTCCCCTCTTATCAAAACACAAACAATCCATAAATCCAAATATGACCATTTTGTTCCATACGCCCATCTCATAACTCATACATATATGGCTGAGCTGTTAGTTTGTGTGTTCAAACTGCACAAAATGCTTTTGTGTGTGTGTGTGTGTGTCTGTGTGCCTTTAGGCAAAGTGCAGGAATTGTAATTGTTTGCCTCTTATCACCACTGTAGTAGTTGTGCAAAGTGTCAACGGTGTTTGGAAATAGAGGTGAAATGCACACAGCAAATCAGTCGCTAAAGCACAAAAAGCTTTTTCTTTTGATGTTATTTGACGATAAGAATGGGACTGTGGTTTTCCTCCTTCAATTAGGTAAAAAAAAGGCCTTCGATTTAATGAAATTCTCCTTTCATTACCTCCCGCTGTCTCGCTTTTATCAAGTCACTCACACTTTTTTATGTTTGCTCTTTCGGCAGCTGTGGCCCACACTTGCACTCAGACACCGAATCCGTTCTGGAGGAGAAGGGGGCTTTATATGCGTATTAAAGAGCCAGCATATAAAAAGACCATTTATTACTGCTGTCATTGGACTGCTCGGGGAACACAGTGAGGAGCCCTCCGTAGCAGACTGTTGAAAAATAGATTATAGAAGCTGACAGGAAATTTTTGGTTTTTGGTTCGTTCTGAGGTTGCTTTTATTCATAATGGGATTCAATTGTATGAGGGAAAAGCTTAAACATGTGTCGCAGTGTTGTTTGTTGTGTGGGAGGGAGGATGCCATGTTGCCTAATGCTGTGCATTGGAAGTTATGTGCATTTACTGTAATCGCGTAGAAAGTAGGTTTGGCTTTGAACTCGCATGCTCATATTTTATCATTGATTAAATTCCTGATGTGTGACCAAACAACTATTAAAAAAATGTAAAAGAGCAAACCATCAGTATGTTTACCGGCGAAGAATATTCCGTTTTTTGCCCTTATTCCGAAAAAGACGATGTTCCGACGATGGCGGAGTTGTTGGACCGTGCGAACGCAGCGTCCCTCTTTCATTCCTTCAACCAGCTTCTTGAAAAGGTCGGTGTAGCGATGTGTGCGTATATCCAAAAACCTGTCGATATCCAGGTCTCTGATAATGTCTAAAAGGAGCTGTGATTCTCCTTCTTATCGGGTCTGCAGCCTTGCAAACTGTTGGCTGGTTGGTTTGTGTACAGCAACCATAGCAACGCACAGAGCTGACCGTAAGCTGTAAACAGGCAAGAGGCCGTAAACTGGGCGTACACTGCGGTAAAAACCTTGATTGAGATGCATATTGCGAATGCGCTATATTCGGAAAAAGGCCTTATTCGGAATATCCAACCGGAATATGCTGTTTACATGACCTGTATCAAATTCAGAATATTGTCTTATTCGGAATAATAGTGGAATATTGGTGTGCATGTACACGTACTGAATGAGACATCAGAACTAGACAAACAGAGCTAGTCATGTAACGTCAAGCTATTAGCACAGCTATTATGGGAAAGTTCATTGTTTTGACTGACATTTCTAGTAGCCATTTTTTTTGTTAGGTAGATTTAATTATATCAACAGTTATGATATCTATGTTAGCTATCTTCCACGACTAGCAAGCTAATAAGATAGCAGAAAGATGTCTTAGCATAAATATGGATCCAAACAGCTTCTTTCCCCTTTTGTGATATGGAAATACTTAAATGTTTAAAGGAAAAGTTGCACATTTTGGGAAATACACTTATTCACTGCTGGAGCTGCTCCCCCCGCGACCCGTCACCGGATAAGCGGACGAAGATGGATGGATGGATGGATGGACACTTATTCTCTTTCTTACCAAGAGTTAGATATGAAGATTGATTTTACTCTCATTTCTGTAAGGTAAATATGAAGCTATAATGAGCAGTTGGTTAGTTTAGCTTAGCTTAGCACAAGACTGGAAACAGGGGGGGAAAGCTAGTCTGGCTATTAATGTAAATTCATGTCATTCATTAGTAATCTTTAGAGGTACTGGGAGGTGGAATTTGTTACTGTTGAAAAGAGACAGGCTAGCTTTTCCCCTATTATTATTATTATTATTATTATTATTATTATTATTATTATTATTATTATTATTATCTTTGTGCAATGCTAAGATAAATGCCTGCTCACAGTAGCTTCATCAATCCCCCCAATCTGGGTTAGAGTAAAATGTCCTAAAATGTCTTTTAACAATTAACAGGAATTATTTTGGACCTATCCTAGTCTTATTGTTCAACTATAACCCAATCACTGTGCTTTGCATTTTTACAAAAAACAAATCCATTGTTAGATCTTACTGCCATACGGAATCCCATTTCTCTGAGAACACACACAGAGAGAGAACACACTCTTTGAATATTGTCTCCTGAGGTTTCTTCCATTTTAATCTGAGTACTGAGGTTTTTGGGGGGAGTTTACCCCCAATCACTTGTTTTCTCAGAGAACCAATGCTGTTGTGGGCCACTGAGACATTTATGTGAGCCTAAGCTGTTTAAAACTGATTTGACTAGAAATGGTCAAGGATAAACACTTCTCATGCTGAAAAGTAGGAATCCAGAGGGATTTTCTGTCTCTGTCCGTGGCTACTGTGGGACCATGAAAATGTGATTTCTTTCTGTTCTGATTTCAGAGTGTTCTTAGCCCTCCCCTAGAGGCAAGGCCACAAATATTATGGAAATGCAGGCCATAGATAATGCCAGATCTCTGCTGCTTGTGAAACGATGCATTTAATGTCATCTGGTGGATGTCAAAAAAGGGAACAAGCTCTTGAGTCACAAAACAGTACAAATAGGTCACGTTTTCATAACCTTCCAAATGTGATAAACAACTGCCAAAAGTATCTGACAAAATAACCAGCAAATACATCAACATACTCATGTGTGCAAATTTCATTTATCTTGAGTCCTTTAGAGGTGGTTATGTCGTGTTGTCCAGTTGGTTCAGTTATAAATAATTTACATCCTGCTGAATTTTTGTTATTGTGTCCAGATTGTAAATTGAATCCGTACTTTAATGAATTTAAAGACACGTCTTTGTAATTGATGTTTTATTGAGCAAATGACATGATGACGACATTTAGTGGACTGTAAATAAAACAGAAATAAGGGGTGTGGCTGTCTGTTATTGCTGTAATTCTTAAATATGTCTTCTTTTGTCCTCTCAGGGAAACTGAATGCTTTGTCCCTGGACTGGAATAGCCCTATTCTTCACTTTGATTAGTTTTCAGTGCTCCAATAAGTGCAGTCCTAAAGCTGATTAGTTTGTTTCCGTTCCACAAACACATTAAGCCTCATCTTCTTAGCAGCCTCTCGCAGTTCCGTTTTGGTTGCATGCCACTCAACATGATTTGTCAGATGCTTACTGAAATGGGCAGCACACATCCAAACACGGACTAAGGTGTTACAAAGAAACAAGTGCAACTGCATACGTGTGCATTGTAGTTTAGGCAGTCTAGAAGGGCAGTCTAGAGGCTTATCGGTTCAATTAACAGCATATTTGGACGTCATGACAACTGAGTGGGAGTCCCCTGATCTTGATCTGGACTGATGGCCTGCTCAGATTATCTAGTAATGTGAAATGCTTCTTAATGTTATCTCACCCCAGTGATGGACTCGCTGAAAGATAAAAGTCACTCCGATCATATCAAACGTTTGGTGTTTACCACTCGATGCCTGTCTGCTTCCTGTGGTGTGTGAGGATCACAGATGTAGTCAAAGAGCAAAGGCCACGAGAGGCAGTCAGAGCTGAGTTTACAGTGAAGTAGAATTTATAGGGAGTGTTATCTTAATTGTACAAATTAACAATAATGGGAAGGGGATAATGAGTTGGGAACACATGTCCTCAGTACAACCATCTCAACTATCTCTCATAAGACTGCACAGCATTGACCGGATGATCATCAGCCAAAGCTTTGACAAAATTCTCATTTTGTGTCATTTCCTCTTGTTCTCTTGCAGTGCATAGCAATCCACATAGTATTAATGTGGATATCATGCCGGATAGAGCAAGTTCCCAAATGAATACAGAGCCTGGCATCGGTAACATGTCAGGGGTCAAGAGATTGAACATTGAGAGTAATTCCCCATTCATTACCTTGATCATTTACAGTAACAGCTTAATTTGAAAAACTGTATACCATATTTTTTGGCATACAGCGTAATACACAGCTGGCTTTTGAGGCTACTGTTGTCAGCTGTTTACCGTTACTACAGTCACTTCTTTTCCACTGTCTAAAAACACACTAACACCCACGAACATCTGGCATCTGGCAGTGAGAAAGGTAACAATCGGCATTATGGAAAAGTCCCAGATATTTTTCGGTCACAGCTCCGATCGGCAGTGATGGTAACAAGACACCCAGTGTTGGGGAGTAACGGAATACATGTAATGGCGTTACGTATTCAGAATACAAATTATGAGTAACTGTATTCCGTTACAGTTACAATTTAAATAGTTGGTATTTAGAATACAGTTACATTGTTGAAATCAATGGATTACATGACGATACTTATCTGTTTCACGAGTTTATTCACTCTGACTAAATTAAGGCAACTCTATGTATTTTCCAGAAGCCCCGATATGAAATCGAAAAAAATTGCTATTTGCGTGATCAGTCACAATGGAGTCGGAACCGGCACGACAGAGCCAGGGCAGGAATACGTTTCTATCTTGGAAATTCAAACAGCATTTCACATTAAAGAACAAACAGGGAGAATGAAATATAACTGTGCAGTGCAACCGGTGCCAGCAACCAACCTCCTTTCAGCATCCAAATTACTCCACCTCCAACCTGAAGAAGCATCTTAAAGTAAGCTATTTTTTTAATTAGCCAAGGGTAGTCGTCTGCTGTAGTTTTACTGGTCACCTTGCTATTTTAACATTGACGTGCGACTTTACATTCTCCTACGTGCTGATTTACTAGCTGCAGAGCCGTTTAAAGACTGACTAGCCCCGTTTGACATGCTAGCTAACGTTAGCTAAAATTAGCTCGTGGTAGCAAGACTGCGGTTAGATTTTTGTAGTATGCAGTTCGGGACTACCAATACAATAATCTATCTGCTTGTTCAGGTACACATTCAGCTAGTTGGAATAAAAAGAACACACCATTATAGGCCTGTTTAGTAAGATGGATGTGATAGCTGCATTCCTACACTTATAAAACGCAATTCAATGTGGAAGTAATCCTGAAGTAATCAAAGTATTCATTTTTTTTATTTATTTTATTTATAGCTTTTATTTTGAACATGTAAATACAATACAACATCCAAAGAAAATAGTAATGTAAAAAAAGAGCAGTTAAAAAAATAAAACTCCATAATTTCTTGTACTTAAAGACCTATTTACACATTCAAAAAGGAGTAGGAAGAAGTAAAACTTATGTACTCCTACCCCTTCATACCCTTTCATTCCTATTAAATGTGTTATATTAATAATATAATATAATAATAATAATAATGTTATAATAATAAGTCAGATAAAAAAAAATTGTAATTAATGGAAATTCATATATTTACCTATAAACAATAATTATACACATACTACACATTGTTCAATGTAAGCCCAGATTATTAATTAATTGCACTGTTGTTATCTGTACCTCTGGAATATAGTTTCTTTGAACATATTTTTAAATTGGAATATGTTTGGACATTGCTTTAATTCATTACTTAGTGTGTTCCACAATTTAGTGCCGCTGACAGATAGACAGAAACTTTTCCTTGTAGTGCGAAAACTGGGAATCTTAAAATTTGACTTTCCCCTCAAGTCATAGCCCCCCTCTCTTTCAGAAAATACTTTCTGTATGTTGCCAGGCAATAAATTGTTTCTCGCTTTGAACATAATTACACCTTTCTGAAATTCAACTAGGTCAAGTAATTTTAATGCTTTAGACTGTAAAAATAGTGAATTGGTGTGTTCCAAATATCCAGTGTTGTGAATTATTCTTATTGCTTTTTTGCGCTTTGAAGTATAATAACGATTTCAATGAATTGTGATATGTGTTACCCCAAACCTCTACACAGTAATTTAAATACGGTAACCACCATTGAACAATACAAGATGTGAAGTGATTTGTTGTCTAAACTGTGCTTTGCTTTAGCCAAAACTGCAATACTTCTAGACAGTTTTGCTTGGATATGTTTTAAATGAGGTTTCCAGCAAATCTTGTCATCTATAATCACTCCAAGAAATTTGATTTCACATACTCTTTCTATATTAACACCCTCTATTTGTAACTGTACATGATTGATTGATTTATGTTTACCAAATATCATGAATTTGGTTTTACTCACATTTAATGATAGCTTATTCATATCAAACCACTGTTTTATTTTTCTGAATTCTGAAGTGATTATATCCAAGAGTTACTGTAAATTCTGACCAGAACCAAAGATGTTTGTATCGTCTGCAAATAATACAAATTTCAATAATTCAGATACTTTACATATATCATTTATATAGAGGATAAATAACTTTGGTCCCAATACTGACCCCTGGGGACCGCGCACACAATGTCCAAACATTCAGATTTATAATCTCCCAACTTCACAAATTGTTGCCTGTCTTTTAAATAACTGCTTAACCACTTCAACACTATCCCCTAATCCCGAGCAGTTCCAATTTATTAATTAATATGTCATGATTAATTGTGTCAAATGCTTTTTTCAAATCAATAAATACTCCCACTCCATATTTCTTTTGTCTGTGGAATTTGTGATTTCTTCAATGAGATCAATTAAAGCTAGTGATGTTGACCTGTTTTTTCTAAATCCATATTGACTATCAGTAAGTAATTTGAATTTGTCTATGAATTTGTCTAATCTGTCATTGAAGAGTTTTTCAAGAATTTTTTGAAAATTGTGGCAGGTAGAGAGACCGGCCTGTAATTTGTGAAGTGGTGTTTATCTCCAATTTTATACAAAGGTATGACTTTTGCGGTTTTCATTTTAGTTGGAAATTTACCAGTTTGGAATGACAAATTAAAAATATGAGTTAATGGTTTTGAGATCCCCTCAATTACATTTTTTACTATCTTGATATCTATTTCGTTACAATCAGTGGATGCTTTAGTTTTGCATTTTTTAACAATATCTATTATTTCTATTTCTTCTACAGCTTTAAGAAACATTGAGCATTGATTTCTTTCAATAAGATTATTGTATCTGTTATCAGTTATCTGTGGAACAGGAATTTTTTCAGCTAAATCTGGTCCAACAGTTGCAAAATATTTATTAAAATTATTGACCACGTCCTCCATGTTATTAATGTTCTTTTCATTACAAGTGAAATGCTGGGGATAATTAGACTGACTTGTACCCTTTCTTATAATACTATGTAGTATATTCCATATACCCTTCATATTATTTTTATTATTATCTAATAATTTACAATAGTATTCTTTCTTACAAATTCTCATAATCTTAATTAATTTATTTTTATATTTCTTATATCTATTTTCTGCTTCTATAGTTCTGTGTTTAATAAATTCCTAGAGTGAATTCTTTTTTTTACAGGCATTTTGTAATCCTTTTGAAATCCACGGTCTATCATTGTATTTTTGTTTTTTGCAATATTTTTTTATCGGACAATTCTTATTATATAATAATTTAAATATTCTTAGGAATTCTTCATATGCATTGTCAATATCGTTTTCCTGATATATTATTTCCCAGTCTTGTGAGAGCAGATCATCTTTCAGTGCGACCATTGACTCTACTGTTCTGACCCGTCTGAATAGAGGTTTGTTCTCCTTTTTAGATGTATAGTTGCTGTTGTAAACTGTAAAAACTGGTAAGTGGTCACTGATGTCATTTATTAATAGTCCACTCACTGTGTTGTTATCCATGTCATTTGAAAAAAATATTATCAATTAATGTTGCACTGTGGGAAGTAATCCTACTGTGTCTGGTAATTTTGGGAAGAAAGCCCACACTATACATTGTACTAATAAAGTCCTCTGTCATGTTGTGCTTATTAGGATTTAGCAAATCAATGTTAAAATCACCACAGATGAACATAACTTTCTGATTTGTTTTTGTAATGTTTTCCTCCATCCAGTCCTTGAATGAATCAATATTAGAACCTGGTGATCTATAGATGCAACTTATAATAACATTTTTCTTTTTTTCCCTACAAACTTCTATTGTAACACATTCAAGTAAATCATCCACCACTGTTGACATATTTTCCACCACCTTGTAATTTAAATTCTGGTCCACATACAAAGCCACACCACCCCCTTTCTTGTTTTCCCTGTTAATATAACACATTTCATATCCTTTAATTTCAAAATCTGAACCCTTTTCACTAGTTATCCAAGTTTCTGATATAGCAATTATATTGAAAGGCTGTTTAAATTGATTTAAATAATGTGTAATGTTGTGAAAGTTAGCATATAGGCTTCTACTGTTAAAGTGGATTATAGATCATTGTTTTTCTGTCTTAACTGAACAATTGAACTGTTCATTATTATAATAAAAGCAATTGCTGTTGGTGTTGAG